>NC_142929.1:126927268-126967268 GCF_046866305.1 Octopus bimaculoides | reverse complement strand
ATCGACCCCAGGATTTATTTTTTGTAAGCCTAGTACTTATTCTATCGGTCTTGTTTGTCAAACTGCTAGATTATGGGGACATAAACACACCAACATCAGTTGTCAAGCAATGGTGGGGGACAAACACAGACACACAAACATATACATACACACACACACACACATGCACACAGATATACGACACGCCTCTTTCAGTTTCTATCTACCAAATCCATTCACAAGGCTTTGGTCGGCCCAAGGCAATAGTAGAAGACACTAGTCCAAGTTGCCACACAGTGGGACTGAACCTGGAACCATGTGGTTGGGAAGCAAGCTTCTTACTACACAGCCATTCCTGCACCTATGTATATGTATATATATATATATATATATATATATATATATATTTAGGTGCAGGATAGAATAAGTACTAGGCTTACAAAGAATAAGTCCTGGGGTCGATATCTTCAACTAAAGGTGGTGCTCCAGCAAGGCTGCAGTCAAATGACTGAAACAAGTAAAATAATAAAAGAATATATATATCATCATCATCATCATCGTTTAACGTCCGCTTTCCATGCTAGCATGGGTTGGACACAAAGTTATGGTGCACCATAGATGCAGGAGTGGCTGTGTAGTGGATAGCTTGCTTACCAATGCCCCTTGGGCAAGTGTCTTCTTCTACTCTACTATAGCCTCGAGCTGACCAAAGCCTTGTGAGTGGATTTGGTTGGCGGAAACTGAAGAAGCCTGTTGTGTATACACATATATATATATATATAGTTTTAGGTTCATGAACTCATCGATGAAAATCCACTGTCACATATAGAAAAATTAATAAGTAAAAGCACAATAAATAAGTATAATATAATACAAAGTAAATATCATAAGATGATGATAATATCATTATTATTATTATCTTAATCTTATGATATTTACTTTGTATTATATTATACTCATTTATTGTGCTTTTAATTATTATTTTTTCTTGGTTGGCGTTAGGAAGGGCATCCAGCTGTAGAAACTCTGCCAAATTAGATTGGAGCCTGGTGTAGCCATCCGGTTGCACCAGTCCTCAGTCAAATCGTCCAACCCATGCTAGCATGGAAAGCGGACGTTAAACGATGATGATGATGTGACAGTGGATTTTCATCGATGAGTTCATGAACCTTGGTTCTTTTACCTAAAACTATATATATATATATATATATATATATATATATATATATATATATATATGTATGTATGTATGTATGTATGTATGTATGTATGTATGTATGTATGTACATATGTATGTATGTATGTATGTATGTATATGTTTGTGTGTCTGTGTTTGTCCCTCCAACGTCGCTTGACAACCAACGCTGGTGTGTTTATGTCCCCATAACTTAGCGCTTCAGCAAAAGAGACCAGTAGAATAAGTACTAGGCTTACAAAGAATAAGTCCTGGGGTCGATTTGTTCAACTAAATGTGGTGCTCCAGCATGGCCACTGTCAAATGACTGAAACACATAAATAAATAAATAAATAAATATGTATATATATAGAGAGAGATTTTTCTTCAGACTGAATTCAAAATATACTATTTGATATATTCATATATATATATATATATAGTACTTAGTTTATTGTTGTTATTTAGCTGTACAAATGTCTATGTATGTGTGCATATGAGCTACATGGTGATCTCAATAGTGCCAATCTCACAAAAAAATAAATAAATAAATAAACACCCACTGCACTCTGTAAAGTGGATGGAATTAGGAAGAGCATCCAGTCCCAGAAACCATGTCAAAGCAGACACTGGAGTACAGTGCAGTCCTTGGACTTATCTAATTCTTGTCAAACCGTGCAGCCCATACCAGCACGGAGCATGCATGTTAAATGATGTTGATGATGATGAGGGAGAGTGTTGTGTGTATGTATACATATATTATATGTGTTCACATATTATATGAATATATTTGTGTGTGTATATGTATGTATACTGTGTATATTCTTATATCTACTGTCTCTCGCTGTCTCTCTCTCTCTCACTCTGTCTCCCTCTTTCTCATTCCACAAACATATATTTTATGATTCAGCTGTACCTCAAAAGTCACAAGTTAATCATGTTACATACTGTGCCGCACACCCATAGAAAATGGCTGATAAATTTTTACATTCCTAGAAAAAATAAAGTCATATTTAGAGATGACAATATTAATTTTCTGATAACCAATTAATTTTTATAAAATGAACTAAATACAGATTTACAGCTGAATAAATTTCACTAAAAAAAAAGTAAGCTTTTAGGGCAATTTTAATGAAAGGCTTTAATTTAGTTCACTTTAAAAAGGAAGTTTATATCATGTTACTAAGGGCAGTCTCAAGTGGGTTGGATTCAAAAGGGTTAGATGTACAACATAGAAAAATGAACTTACATATCATTAGCTGAGAATTAGCTCTGGCTTATGACTGTGACAAATGGAGAAAACTGTCACAATGGCAAGACTGTATCTGGAGCTGAAAGCACAAACAAGCAATCATATTTTACCCTGAAATATCCTAAATTTAGCACTATCCAATCAAGCTGACAAAGGAACTTCTACCTGGTCATATGATCTGCTAAAAGTAGCAGCTAAATTTCCCTCAAATTGCTTCCTACTGCCTTTGTTAAGAACAGGAAGATGTTATATAATGTAGTACTAGATATATTATATCTGAGAAAAACAACGATGGGATGGCCGTGGCTAAACCAGACCTAAACAACAACAATAATAATATTCACTCAGCTTAAGGAACTTCTACCTGGTCATATGATCTGCTAAAAGTAGCAGCCAAATTCCTACTGCCTTTTTTAAAAACAGGAAGACATTATATATTGTAGTACTAGATATATTGTGTCTGAGAAAAACAACGGCTAAAGCAGACCTAAACAACAACAATAATAATATTCACTCAGCTTATTTACTCCCCCTCTGCCCACCCCCTTTATTTTTCTCTAAACCTTAAAATAAAGCTGTAACCCTAAAAATAAGCCATTTAATATTATCACAACTAATCTGCTGCTATTACTTACCTCAACATCATTACCCTATTTACTCCTTTGTAACTCTATTGTTCTCAGCCTTCAACTGCTCTATCAATTTCTTCTACCCTGGCAGCTTTTGCACTCATTTTCCCCCATTTTCTTAAAGCACACAAAAGATATTTTACAACATATGTCAGCCACATTTTTTTGTTTTTTTTCCCCCCTTTTTCTTTTATTTATTGCCTTCATGCATAGCATCTATATAGCACTGAAGCTGGAGAAAGAGAGAAAGAGAGAGGACTGTATGACCTCTATTACTTTGATTGAACCAAGGAGAGAGAGAGAGCACTCCATGATCACTCACCCTACTAGGAATAGCAAATAGCATTCTACCACTTTACTCAACTATTTTCAAAACAAAGGATTATTGGATAGTGTATTCCAAGGTACACAATCCATCAAAAAAGAAGAAAGTGATTATCACTCCCATTTGGTAAGCTTTGATTATAGATCTGTGTAATCAAAGCTGATTTGGGGATAAACAGCAACAATAGCAACATCTATTAGTGTACTCCAGAGTACACAATGCATAGAAAACTAGAAAAATATGTGGTGGTCAGAGATGGAATGTCTTTGATCAGAGGTCTACTCCAGTGGTTCTCAACTATTTTTACTTATGGACTCCTTTGATTCCTGTTTTATTCAGGTGGTAGGGACCCTCATAATTATGATTTAATATTATTAGGATCGGTATAAAAAAATGTTTATTTTGTGTATTGTAGAAATACAATCGTGGAGGCGCAATGGCCCAGTGGTTAGGGCAGCGGACTCGTAGTCATAGGATCGCGGTTTCGATTCCCAGACCGGGCGTTGTGAGTGTTTATTGAGCGAAAACACCTAAATCTCCACGAGACTCCGGCAGGGGATGGTGGCGAACCCTGCTGTACTCTTTCACCACAACTTTCTCTCACTCTTACTTCCTGTTTCTGTTGTGCCTGTAATTCAAAGGGTCAACCTTGTCACACTGTGTCACGCTGAATCTCCCCGAGAACTACGTTAAGGGTACACGTGTCTGTGGAGTGCTCAGCCACTTGCACATTAATTTCACGAGCAGGCTGTTCCGTTAATCGGATCAACTGGAACCCTCAATGTCGTAAGCGACGGAGTGCCAACAACAAAAATACAATTAGTTTATTGCACATAAATTTTAATAACAAAATCTTATATAGACCACAAAGGGTTATATAGACTCTAGTTGTGAACCACTGGTACATAATCAGAGTTGATTTGAAGCTAAACAACAACCTCTTCTACTTCTCCATAGGCAGAGGCATGGCTGTGTGGTTAAGAAGCTTCCTTTTGCAACTAACTATGTGGCTCCCAGTTCAGTCCCACTAAGTGGTACCAGATCTTTTGTTTGTCACAGATTTGGAAATTTTAAAATAAAGTAAAAATTTTCAAATTTGGTATATTGATGTAATCTTTTCATTGCTGAATCTGAATTTAAGATTCATTTGTTCCCAGAAAATTTTAGGAAAATGTTACAGATGTTCAAAGTTTGATCATTTTTAGTCCAGTAAGAAGACAGGAATCAGAGGCTGGTATTTTCTGCAGTATAGCTGTCTGTCATGACAGGCAGAAATAACATGGACACAAAAAGATATTGCTTGTCAAAAAAGTTGTGGTGGTGAAAGTGTCAGACTATAGCTTTGCTTGTTACTATGGAAACAGAAGCCAATGTGAGATTTACAGTCATGTGTATAGTTAGTGGTGGCTTCCCATTGGCTAAAATTACCCAAACTTTAAAAGCTTTTACCTTTTATTTACTGATTTATAGCAAAAATGAATTTGATTTTCATAATTAGCATATAAAAGTAAATCAGTATAGTAAACCTGAAAAGAATTGGAACAAAATTGAAAAAATACAAAATCTGTAACAGCAACCAAAAAGATCTGATCTTTTCCAGAAGTTTATCATTTAAATATATATGAGCATGTCTAGATATGCAACTATGTGCATGAAAATACATAAAACAAAACATACAAATCTGCACACATACATACATACATACATACATACATACATACATACACATGTATGCACATATATACATATATATGTATCTATGTATATATGCATATATACATAGATACATTGAAAGAAATGAAGCTAGTATGCTTTGCTGGATGCATAATGTCAGTGCGCATGTACGACAGAGTGTAAGCATCTTGAGAGAAAAGTTGGGCATAAGAAGCATCAGATGTGGTGTACAAGAGCGACGACTGCACTGGTATGGTCACATGATGATCTCTAACTGTGGAGGGGACCTGTGGAAGAGGTAGACCCAGAAAGACATGAGATGAGATGGTGAAGCATGATCTTGAGACTTTGGGCCTCACAGAGGCAATGACTAGTGACTGAGATCTTTGGCAATATGCCTTGCTTGAGAAGACCCACCAAGCCAAGTGAAATCATAATTGTGACCGATGCTGGTGTCATGTAACTGGCACCTGTGCTGGTGGCACGTAAAAAGCACCTTTCAAGTGTTGGCCCTCATGGAGGTAAGGTGGTTAATGCTGGTGGCATGTGAAAAGCACCTTTCAAGTGTTCGGCCTCATGGAGGCAATGATGTAATGACCAAGACCTTTGGCATTATGCCGTGCTTGAGAAGAAGACCCATCAAGCCAAGTAAAATCACAACCGTGACAGATACTGGTGTCATGCAAATGGCACCTGTGCCAGTAGAACATAAAAGCACCCATTACACTCTCAGAGTGGTAGGTGTTAGGAAGGGCATCCAGCCAATAGAAACCATGCCAAGTCAGACTGGAGTCTGGTGCAGCCTTCAAGTTTGCCAGCTCCAAGTCAAACCATCCAACCCATGCCAGCATGGACAACAGAACATTAAATGAGATGATGATGATGATGATGATGAAGCAGGCAAGTTAACAGACCAACCACTGACCACAAGCATCACACTATCTTTATATCATTATCACTGCTATCACAACCATCTCATTCCATGTCCTGAATTATTTGCCAACCAGTAAAGGGCTTTTCTCCTACATGGCTTTTTGACATGCTAAAAATAGCAGTCAAATTTCCCTTGCATAATATCCTGCCATCTTAGAAAAGGATATATTTGATATTGTGTTCCTCAGTTTCCTGCACATGAGTAAAAGATGGGATGGTCACAGCTGGAAGGCTTTCTTAGATCATAGGTTGGCTGAATCAGGTATGATCTGGGGCTAAATTTCAACAACATCCATACTCTTTCTCCACTGCCTCATTAACCACCATTAACTACAACAATAACAGAAACAACAACAACAACAAGAAAGCAACAAAACAACATCCCTAGCACTATCACCATCACACTACTACCACCATCATCAGCACCAGCAGCGCCACCAGAGCCGCCACCACCACCACCACCCAATTTCACCTCCAGTGTCATGCAACCTATTTTATTCCTTCACTAACACATCCTGTCACTTTCAACCCAGCATCTTTACTTGAGCTACTACTACCACCATCACCATCAACCACTGTCACCACCATCAACACTGCCACTGCTGCTTCTCCACCTCCACCACTACCAACAACAACAAGAACCACAACAACTACAACAGCAGCAGCTGCTCAGTCAAGCTGGGGTTTATTAATGTTACTACTCCCTTGCCTCATGTCCCCTATAGTCCACATACCACATAATCATCATCCATATGGGTGGCCAGACAGAAACCAAAAGGGGAGCTTCTATGTTGCTGTATGATCTACAAGAAATAGCAGCCAAATTCCACTCACATGACATCTGCTTGCTATCTTAAAAACAGGAAAGATACATTTGATAATGTAGTCCTATATGAATGTATTTTTTTTTTTTGCTATAGTTTCAGCTGAGAGCTGTGGCCATGCTGATGCACTGCCGTTTTGCTACACTTTTATTACTGAGAGCCTCCTCCAATATGTAGCACTTGGTGAAGAATGGAGTTTGATGTAGCTACCCTCATTTGCACCTCTTGCTGTGAGGTAGGTTCATCTGGGACTCTCGACAGGAAGAGGTCCAGCTTTGATTTAAAAACCTCTAGATCTACTTTGTGCAGGTTCCTCAGGCTCTTTGGGAGAGTATTAAAAAGCTGTGGGCCCCTGAAACCCAAACATAAAAAAATATATATAAATATATATAAATATATATAAATATATATATATATATATATATATATATATATATATATATATATATATATATATATATACATATATATAGAAACTCTGCCAGATCATATTGGAGCCTGGTGCAGCCTTCTGGTTTGCCAGTCCTCAGTCAAACCGTCCAACCCATGCTAGGATGGAAAGCGGACGTTAAACGATGATGATGATGATGATGATGATGATATATATATACATATATATATATATATACGCACACACATATATATATAAATTCACAGAATTAGATTTAAAAAAACCAAGGCAATTTATCAAGAAAATGCCTTACAGCTGTTTCCGGGATATTTTCTATATCCCTTCATCAGAGACAGTGCGAGAAAATGTTTGAGTACTAATGATTGTAGAGAAGACATGAAATACAGAGGGAAGTAAGAGAATGATTATAGAAGTGAGATACATAAGGATATTGTACTTGCAGTTCCATTATTCATGTAGAACAGTATATATAAGTGGTGAAAAAATGTTTTTGGTGAAGAAATTGTGTCACAATGTTCTTATGTAATGTGCTCTCAACCTTTGTAGGGGACGCACTCCACGGGGCCTAGCCTTGGGTGAATTGTAAACATAATGCCAATATCATTTGGATAATATTGGTGGAATATTTTCCACATGGTGCAAATAATGTATCGCTCATATATATACATGTGTGTGTGTATACTTGTTGTATATATATATATATATATATATATATATATATATATATATATATATATATATATATATATATATATAATATATATATATATATATATATATATATATATATATATATATATATATATATATATATATATATATATATATATATAAATGACAGGTATCTTTCAGGTTCTGTCTAAGAAATCCATTCGCAAGGCTTTGGTCATCCTGAGACTATAGTAGGAGACACTTACCCAAGATGCCATGTAGTGGGACTGAACCTGGAACCATGTGATTGGGAAGCAAGCTTTCTACCATACAGCTATACCTGCAAGAATATGTTTATTTCATATACAAAATGCTTGTCCTTTAAAAAATACTTTCCTCTCATTTGTATTTATGATAGCAACTAAATTCCTTCTTTTGTGAAACCCAGCTGGAATTCAAAGTTCATTACAGTATCAATCCAATAAAGGATTTGTTTCTATATTTTTCTGAAACTATACCTCTTTACTTCAATTGATTTAGAAAATACAGAAGAATTTAACGAAAATAGTTCTGTCATAACAAACCTAGTTTTTCTGAAATTTAAAACAACACAAAATTTTAATGGAAAATTTTAATATAGATCAGTTTAAAACAGGATGTGTTTCTGCAAAGAAATAACAAATGCCAGTGTAAACACAAATACATGCACACACATGTGCACATATTTTTAACATTTAATTTTACAACTGGTGGAGGCAGCAAACTGGCAGAACCATTAGCATGCTGGGTAAAATGCTTAGTGGCAATTTGTCTGCCTTTACATTCAGTTTAAATTCCACTGAGGTTGACTTCACATTTCATCCTTTTAGGGCTGATGTTGATAAAATAAGCACTAGTTGAGCACTGGGGTTGATGCAAATGATTCACACCCTCACCTGATATTGCTGGCCATGAGCCAAAATTTAAAACCAATATTATGACTGGTGCTAGTTTGTTTACATAACTTGGTGGTTCAGTAAAAGAGTTCAACAGAATAACTACCAAGACTTAGATAAAAAAAATGTAAGTACTATCTGTTTGACTAAAGCCCTTCAAGAATGTGTCCAGTGATGCATTAACCAATAAGTAAAATAAGCATGTGCTTAGGGTATCAAGGGAAGGAGGGGGCACCACAGAAATGGTAAATGGTTTACAGCACAAAAGAAATTACTTTAAACTTGCTAAAATAATATTTAAAGTGATTTATATGATCAGAAATATAATTTTGAAGTGTTCATGATGTCACAAGGAGAATCTAATCAAATACTTTGCCACTAAAAAAGTAGAAAACTTTTTAAAATTTAAATTATTTGGAAGCATACAAAAATCAACAGTATTTTCCATCTTATCGTTAGTTTTGATTCATTTTGAAAAATAAAGATTTATTTTATTGTTTATTAATGTTTATATTTTGAATTACATATAAACTTAGATAAACTTAGATATGTTTGGACCAAAGATTGGTCCAGGCCATGTTTAACTTAATAGCACCACCTTATATAAAAGAACACCAAAAGTTTTTAAGTGCTTAGGGCCTCTATGGATCATAATCAGGTCCTGGCTGTGTCCCTGCATGACCAGTCCAATGACTGAAACAAAAAAAAAAGATAAAAAATGAAAAAATACCTCCCCTAAATAGCAAAAAAAAAATTGTTTATAATAGGGGTCAATTCTTCTGATCATAGGTCTACTCAGAGTTGACCTTGGGCAAAACAAAATCAACAACAAAAACCCAGATCAGCACATGATTGTTATCAGAGAAAAGTGTTGTATCTTGTTGCCTATTCAATGGAATAAATACTGTTGGACGTTTTTGTTTTTTTTTGTTCTTCTTACATATCAGTGTGTTGATGCTGAAAGCTTTCAAATGTTCATTCAATCTTTTTATTTTCCCCTTCATTTAACTTCTATACTCCCTGCTACTCACATGGGAAAGAACATATGGGTGAAACTTTTATTTTTTTATTTTTCAGTAAGGTCAAATAGTAAAAAAAAAAAAGATAGTTAATTAATATATAAATATATGAATAAGTAAAAATTTGTGATAATTCAAGCAAAGAAAATTCTAAAAACCTTCACTGTGCATTCCTTTTTATCTAATAAATCTCCCTTTAAATAAGCTCAAATTTCAGGACTCCCTCCTCCGAATAACAATAAGAAATAGAATTCTGCTTTGGTCCTTCATTGGCCAACACCTGTCAGTCTCATTTTATTTCCCCTTCTTCTTCCTGTCCCTTTTCAATGGCTGGTAAGCAGCAAGGAACAGCTTCTCAAATGTCTGGGAAGTAGTTGGGATCTTTTTTCTTCAACCTAAACTGTTTTCTTCATGCATTAAATTAACATGTGGTTCAGTTGGAGGCTTTTACCCTTTTTTCTTTTTTTTTTTTTTTTGCAATGAGTTTTCTTTCATCTCCAGAAGAACACAGTTGGATCTGGGTTTTTTCATTCGAAAAATATGCATTTTCTAAAAGACAGTAAAAAATCTGAAAATTGGCTATAATTGCTATGAAGTTATGATGTTGTGGAGAAAGAAATTGGAGTAAAAAGTTACAGAGGTTTAAAAATCGAAAAATTGTGTATTTTTAGCCAATAGGAAGACAGAAATTTTCTGCATTTAGTGGAGCAGTGTCAACTTTAAGGCTGTACTCTGTGAAATTTATGGTTTAGTGGCTGTGAAATGACCTCTTCATTGTAGGTTTCTAAATAAGCAGAAATACCTAATAAAATCAACATGCATCATCTTACTGTTTCTTTTGTCTCTTCATTGATAGTATGTTTTTTATTATTTTTTAAAATTTGTTATATTAATATATTTGTCTGCATGTGTTTACTTTATGCATATTTCAGTATTATAATTACCTGTCATGTATTTGTGTACATCATTAATATTCTTTCATTTCTTTTATTTTTCTTACTTGTTTCAGTCATTTGACTGTGGCCATGCTGGAACACCACTTCAAAGGGTTTTAGGCAAAGAAATTGACCCCAGCATTTACTTTTTGTAAGCCTAGTATTTATTCTATCAGTCTCTTTTGTTGAACCGCTAAGTTACAGGGCATAAATGCACCAACATTGGTTGTCAAGTGATAGTGGGTGGATAAACACAGACATAAAGACACACAGAGATATATATATATAAGTATATGTATGTATATGTATATATATATATATATATATATATATATCATTAATAAATCATAGGGCAGCAAAAAAAAATTTTAGAAATTTAATTTACCACCAGTGGTCTAGCGAGAATAAAAATTAGTCAGTAGACTATATATATATTATTCATTAAAATACAGAGATGCCTATGATAGGACATCTAACCCGCTAGAAAGAGCAGCAAAAAACTCTATACCACAAAAATAGGGATAATTTCGAAAGAGAATGAAAAATAAAAACTTTTACCAGTCTATACTCTGTACCATGGTTTCAAGTTATTTAGCAAGATAAAAATATATCTTACTTGGGAAACTTTCTTCAGCAGAGTACCACGAACAAGCGAGTAAACATGAGTCATAGGGAAACACGACCCGCGTTTACACGCTTAATTTTTCAAACTATACCGCGCATGTGCGCTTTAATGTATATATATATATATATATATATATATATATATATATATATATATATATATATATAATATATATATACATACATATACTTATATATACATATCTTATATATATATATATATAAGTATATGTATGTATATGTATATATATATATATAGTCACACAGCCATTCCTACACCTAATGATTACAATAATTTAATAGTTGCATAATTAGTAATTACCAGGCAGAAGATAATTGTCAAGAAGCAGTTGCTCTGAGCAGGGGATTTATCTAGAGGGAAATTGTTAGGATGTAATTATCCTGATACTCTACCAGCATCTGGCCCATTGTCTTACATATCCACTCACTGTTCCTTATACAGTAGCATTTGTTCTTTGAGATCTACAAACTCTGTACCACTCTCATCTAAAGTCCTCCATTACACCATCTTTTCTCATCAAACCAGCCAAGCTATGCCTCACATATTACACATTTATAATACACATTACATAGTACACATATTACACATTACATATTACACATATTACACATTTATAGAAGTCAAGTCAATGAAGATGCTCCCAGATGTTTATTTAACCTGCTAGAAACATCAACCAAATCTCTCTCTAATCACATTTGCAAGAAAGTAAAAAACGGAAGTACATACTGGATAATATTCTTTTATCTTTATTTTTAGATTTAGTTCTATTTATTAACGTTAGCGTCTTATGAAGCTAAATTTATAAGTTCTAAAATTGCAGAAGAATTCATTGCTGGGCAGTTTAGTTTAATGGCAAAATACTTGACGTGTAATCACAGAGATGTGAGTTTGAGTCTCATGGCTGGCCGGTAACGTATTTTTCTGCAATATATGGATCACGCTATTTATAGCATTATCACACGTTTGAGAAATAAATTTATTTCTGTATTTTACAATACATCTCAATGCTTCTAAAAACAAACTTTGTTTGTTTACTTTCATCATAAAGTTGTATTTATAAATAATTTATCTAACTTGTTTCAGTCATTGGATTGTGGCCATGCTGGAGCATCCCCTCGAAGGGTTTAATTGAACAAATCAACTCCAGTGTTTTTTTGTTTTCAAGCTTAGGACTTATTCTCTCAGTCCCTTTTGGAAAACTGCCAAGTTACAGGGATGTGTACATACCAATACTATTGACAAGCAGTGGTGGGAGACATACAGATATATACATACATATATACACAGTTATAGTTTCCATCTACCAAATCCACCCACAAGGCTTTGGTTGGTTAGGGCTACAATAGAAGACACTTGCCCAAGATGCCATGCAGTAGGATTGAACCCAGAACTGAATTGTTGAGAAACAAACTTCTTAGCACACAGCCATGCCTGCACCTATTATTCCTCATTTTTTTACTTATTAGTTCTAGTGTAAGGAAGTAGATTGTTCTAGAGGAAAGAAGCATATGAACCCTTTCTATATCACCCCACATGGGGCTGCCTCTGATTTTATAATGCAAATTCACTGTTTTTAAGTCAAACCTGCCATCAAAATTTCTTAATTTAATTTAGCTTAATAATCAATTTAGCTTAATAATAACTAATTAATTTAGCTTAATAATAACTAAGTTATTTTACTAAATTCTTCGTTATTTCCAAAATTAATTGAAATAAAAATTGTATTTCAGCAAAAAATAAAAGATAGACAGGTGAGGAAACAATAGACAAGGTGTATTAGTTTGATGCTCAGAAAAAATGGAAGAGTATTTGTCCAACCACTTGACAACTGGTGTTGGTTTGCTTATGTCCAATTTAGTGGTTTGGTGAAAGAGTCTGATAGAATAAGTACCAGACATATTAGAAAATAAAGTACAGGGATTAATTTGTTTGACTAAACCCTTCTGACCAGTGCCCCAGCATGACTGCTGCCCAATAACTAAATCAAGTAAAAGATAAAAGATAAATACAAAAAAATATATTAAAAAATGGCCATTTGCTTCTCCTTGACCATCCACGAACTTCACAGGCTCAAGTAAAACCTTTAAAGAATTTGTGTAACTTGTTTTTTCAGTTGCTTCTTATTTAATTTCTTTTCATTAGCATTAAAGAAAATGATATAATGTTAAACATTTAGGTTACATTTTTTGGACCTATGAATTAAACATAAATCTATGTCTATTTGTTTACTTAATCGAAACACCCATCCTACAAAGTGTATGAGTCTCTTTAGAAATATATCTATTTGCATTTTGAAGAAGAGACTACATTCTTTTGCTTCTAACTGCACTAACTGTTCTTTAACCACCTGAGCATCTCTGGTATTTATCTACTGACATTTTCTTTCAATTTGGAAGGTAATGAGGCTGTTTAATCTACAAAATATAGCAGTCATGTTTTCTTGTGTGTTTAAGAAGCCCACTTTGCAATCACATGGTTTTAGGTTCAGTTCCATTGAGTTCACTTTGGACAAGCATTTTCTACTATAGCCCAGGGCTGACCTATGTCTTGAAAGTGAATATATAATATATATCATCATCATCATCATTATTTAATGTCCGTTGTTCATGCTGGCATGGGCTGGACAGTGTGACCAGGGCTGGACAGTGTGACCAGGGCTGGACAGTGTGACCAGAGCTGTCAAGCTGGAGGTGCTGCACCTGACTCCAGTTTGATTTGGCATGGTTTCTATAGCTGGATGCCCTTCCTAACACCAATCCCTTCTGAATACCAACCATATATATATATATATATATATATATATATATCATCATCATCATCATCATCGTTTAACGTCCGCTTTCCATGCTAGCATGGGTTGGACGATTTGACTGAGGACTGGTGAAACCGGATGGCAACACCAGGCTCCAGTCTGATTTGGCAGAGTTTCTACAGCTGGATGCCCTTCCTAACGCCAACCACTCAGAGAGTGTAGTGGGTGCTTTTACGTGTCACCCGCACGAAAACGGCCACGCTCGAAATGGTGTCTTTTATGTGCCACCCGCACAAGCCAGTCCAGGGGCACTGGCAACGATCTCGCTCGAAAATCCTACGGGAGCCAGTCAGGCGGTACTGGCAACAGCCACGCTCAAAATGGTGCATCTCATGTGCTACCCGCACAAGAACCAGTCCAGGGGCACTGGCAACGATCTTACTTGGCTTGCCGGGTCTTCTCACGCACAGCACATTTCCAAAGGTCTCGGTCAGTAGTCATCGCCTCGGTGAGGCCCAATGTACGAAGGTCTTGCCTCACCACCTCAGCCCAGGTCTTCCTGGGCCTACCTCTTCCACGGGTTCCCTCAACTGTTAGGGTGTGGCACTTTTTCACGCAGCTATCCTCATCCATTCTCACCACATGTCCATACCAGCGCAATCGTCTCTCTTGCACGCCACAACTGATGCTTCTAATGTTCAGCTTTTCTCTCAAGATACTTACACTCTGACGGGTATTCACATTGACATTACACATCCAACGGAGCATACTGGCTTCATTCCTTGCGAGCTTACGTATGTCCTCAGCAGTTACAGCCCATGTTTCACTGCCATGTAGCATGGTTGTTCGTACGCATGCGTCATACAGTCTGCCTTTTACTCTGAGTGAGAGTCCCTTTGTCGCCAGCAGGGGTAAGAGCTCTCTAAACTTTGCCCAGGCTATTCTTATTCTAGCAGCTACACTTTCAGCGCACCCACCCCCACTACTAACTTGGTCGCCCAGATAACGGAAGCTATCGACTACCTCTAGTTTTTCACCCTGGAATGAGATAGAAGTTGTTTCCTGTTTGTTTACAGTCTTTATTGCACCTGAACATCTGCTACAAACAAAAACTAACTTGCTAGTTAACCTGCCTTTAATGTTGCTGCACCTCTTATGTGTCCATAGCTTGCACCGGGTACATCTTATAGAGTTACTACCTACTCCTTTTCTACATACTGAGCAGGGCCATCTACCTGAAGGGGTTTGTGTTTTATCTACCTTCCTACTTATTAGGATTTTGGTTTTAGCTCGGTTGACTCTAAGGCCCTTCAATTCTAGACCTTGCTTCCACACCTGAAACTTCTCCTCTAGTTCTGATAGTGACTGCGCAATTAGTGCAAGGTCATCAGCATAGAGGAGCTCCCAGGGGCAACCTGTCTTGAACTCCTCTGTGATTGCCTGGAGGACTATGATAAATAAGAGGGGGCTGAGGACGGAACCTTGGTGGACCCCTACCTCAACCCGGAATTCATTGCTGTACTCATTTCCAACCCTCACCTTACTGGCAGCATCTCTGTACATGGCTCGCACAGCTCTCACTAACCATTCTTCTATCCCAAGTTTCCTCATTGACCACCAGATAAGGGATCGGGGGACCCTGTCAAAGGCTTTCTCCATGTCAACGAAAGCCAGGTACAGAAGTTTATCCTTAGCTAGGTATTTCTCCTGCAACTGTCTCACTAGAAATAAGGCATCAGTAGTGCTTTTACCTGGCACGAACCCAAACTGCATCTCATCTAAATTGATTCGCTCCCTAATTAGTTGGGCTATGACCCTCTCTGTAGCTTTCATAACCTGATCTAACAGCTTGATGCCTCTGTAATTATTTGTATCTAAAGCGTCACCTTTACCTTTGTAGCAGTTGACTATGATGCTGCTACACCAGTCATTGGGTATGACTCCTTCGTGTATCACCTGGTTCGTAATACGGGTGACTAGGCTATAGCCAACACTGCCAGATATTTTGAGCAATATATATATATATATATATATATATATATATATATGCATGTATGTATGTAGGTATATATTACATTTTCCAGTCAAGCAATCTCATGTTTAAGAAGATTGTAAGTCTATTTTTCACCTTCTTTCTTAGTTATTCATGGGTCAAAGGAGCATGCAACTTTAATGATCTTGACCACTTGTGGTTCACCTTGTCCACCACTTCTAGATCCAGCTTGTTGCGCTCAAGCATCTGGTCTGTTTGGATTGGGACATCCCACAGGATTTTGCCAGTCTCCTACTCAGCCATTCTTTGTAATTTGTGCTCATACTACATCCTACCTCTCTCGTACTCCCACCTTTCACAGTTTCCAATGCAGTACTTTCACTACTTCATCATATTGTCACAACTTATATTCGTTTTGGCCAAGTCAAGGGCATTCATTCCCAATATGGGCAATCATCATCATCATCATCGTTTAATGTCTGCTTTCCATGCTAGCATGGGTTGGAGGATTTGACTGAGGACTGGCAAACCAGATGGTTACGCCAGGCTCCAATCTGATTTGGCAGAGTTTCTACAGCTGGACGCCCTTCCTAATGCCAACCACTCCGAGAGTGTAGTGGGTGCTTTTATGTGCCACCGGCACGAAGGCCAGTCAAGTGGTACTGGCAACGGCCACGCTCAAAATGGTGTATTTTACGTATCACCTGCACAGGAGCCAATCCAGCGGCACTGGCAATGACCTCGCTTGAATGTCTTTTCACGTGCCACTGGCACAAGTGCCAGTAAGGTGATGCTGGTAACGATCACGCTCTAATGGTGCTATTTACGTGCCACTGGCACAGAAGCCAGACAGCTGCTCTGGCAACGATCACGCTTGTTCAGTGCTCTTAGCGCTCCACTGGTACAGGTGCCATCATGATTTCGCTTTCACTTGCCCCAACAGGTCTTCGCAAGCAGAGTTTAGTGTCCAATGAAGGAGATGGTTTTGTGAAATCCATTATAGATTTGGCACAATGGAGACATTTTATCTTTTCTAAGGTTGAGCCTCTGATTTGTGGCTGAAGCTTGGTTTTACTCTGCCAGTATAGTATATTATTGATGTTGTTTTGGGATGAAGTTTTATCAAACAATAAAGATACAGATACTGTTGTAAACTAAAATGTATGGGACACGCAAATATGGGGAAATGCATTATGATATTCTTTTGTGTCAAATGTGAAATGTTGTAATGCTTGTTTTGTTGACAAGGAATGCTGGAAGCAAATCCCTTGAGGCAGTGGTTTGTTGCTGGAACATTAGAATTCCTTTGAGCCTTTACAGTTTCAAATCTCAAATCAACAGTTCCTTATCTGACATTTATTGTTGAAAATGACTTGAATACATACATGTGAAACAAATTTTATTTATTTTCCAGTTTCTTCTGTAGTTCTAAAGTTAATAATATTTGTATTGCAGGTCAAAGAGTCATAATCCTGCAGAGTTTCTTTTGATCAGTTTCATATTTTCTCCTCACATCTCAGCATGTATGTCTGAACTAGATAACTACATTGCAAACATACATTGTTTATCAATATAATTTAGGTTTTCTGTGAATCCTCAGAGATTAGTTTGTAGAAAACCTTTCTGGTTTGTATTTCTCATTTGATGCTGAAATGTAGTGAGCTTTTCATTTTCATTTAGAGTAACAAATGACAATTAAATATTTTTGCTTCCTGTTTCAGGTAATGTCCTTCAAAATAGTGTTCACTAATTATTATTATAATCATTTTTTTTTTTTGGCTTTAATAACTACTGTCAAAATTTGACATTTGTAAGGGCTGAATTCATAGCTGAAGCAGGCTGTCTAATTAAATATCAAAAATATGCTTTAGTTGTCGATAATGGATAATTGTGTCAGAAGACACGTACTCAGAATTACAAGATAACACCCAAATTTATTAAACCTGTTTCATATATCTCTCGAGTTGTATTATAAAATTATTATACAACTTATTATTGTGTAATAAGTTTATACTTTATTAAAAATCCAGGTGTGGCTGTGTAGGTAAATAATTTGTTTTGTAACCATGTGGTTTTGAGGATTCATCTTACAGTGGGGCACCTTAGGCAAGTGTCTGCTACTATAGCCCCTGGTTGACTACTGCCTTGTGAATAAAATTGTTAGATGGAAACTGTGTGGAAGTCCATCATATATGTATATATATGTGTGTGTGTGTGTTTGTGCTGGTCTCTTCTTCACAGCTTGATAACCAGTGTTGGTTTGTTTACATATTGGTAACTTAGCAATGTGGCAACAGAAACTGATGGAATAACTACCTGACTTTAAAAATGAGTACTGGTGTCAATTTGTTTGACTAAACTCTTCAAGGTGATGCTCCAGCATAGCCATGGTCCAATGACTGAAACAGGGTAAAAGGTAATTCAAATGTGTGACTCTATGCCTATGTTACAAATCAAAAACTGATCATGATTAAGTTAGGCCTCAAAGAAAGGGCAGTGCTCATAGCCTTTGGACACTGTCCAAGATCAGTGGATTTTGGTGCCATTATCATGTTGTTTAAACTAGTGTATGACAATGATGTCAGGAATGACTTGTGTGGGGAGAGAAACCCAGAAGGCTGATGTTCATGCAGGAAAGGCAAGACACAATGATTAGAACAGACACTGTTGAAAGTTGCGGAAATGGTGCACAACATTTATGATAGGGGAGGAGAGATAAGTTATTCAAGAGTACTATGGAAGTAGATGGCATGAAACCAGCCAAATCCAAGGAATACCAGACACTGTAGTAATAGTGGACATAGTAGGAATAGAGGACATTGTAGAAATAAAAGACATTGTTGAAATAAAGGATATTGTAGGAATAGAAGGTATTGCAATAGGAAACAATGGAAGAAGAGAGAAGATCAGTAGGCTTGTGAGTGGAGTGTGTTTGTGACTGATTTTATGCTAGTCAGTCTTTTAATCTTTCTTTAGATGTAGTCTAGAATGTTTGGGCATTCAGCAGCAGTGTTGTTCCATTGTGGGTACCACCTAAGTTTTGCAAAAGATCAAGGAATAAAGGTATTTTCTGGCTTAGAAGAGAAGGGTAAGTTTTTAAGATGTAAGTATGCTGAAGTATTTATTGTAAAAATCACAGATTTTATATAATATCAAAAAAAAAAAACATTAATTGAAACAAATGCCACTAATTTGTCATAAACAAATGTCATAAAATTGTTCCATCAGCTTATATTTTGACCTGTAATGTTATGAATCTGTAAAGTTACTTGATGCGCAAGAAGGATTACACTAGTAGAACAAATGTAATTTAAGAGTTGAGTTAGTGGGTTAACATTAATGAAATCTGAAACTTGTTAAACACCCACAATCAGGTGGTCGTAGATTAAATGTCTCTTGTGTCTAAAACACTTACAAATTAGAGAGAGAAGGGGTGTGTGGGAGAAAGGGTGATGAGAAAGGATGGGGAGAAAAAGATGTGGGAAGTGGAATTTTTCTAAGATCAAAGTATGTTTTGATACTGTGATACCTATTCTTATTAAGCAACTCTATCCTCCAATTCATCTTCATAGTCATTGTCATCATGATGATCATCATCATCATTGTTATCATCGTCATCATCATGGTAGGGTTGATAGACAATGTTTTCTTTTTTAATTACAGGAATCGATATCACAGTCATCATCATCATCATCGTCGTCGTTTAACGTCCGCTTTCCATGCTAGCATAGGTTGGACGATTTGACTGAGGACTGGTGAAACCAGATGGCTTCACCAGGCTCCAATCTGATTTGGCAGAGTTTCTACAGCTGGATGCCCTTCCTAACGCCAACCACTCCAAGAGTGTAGTGGGTGCTTTTACATGCCACCGGCACAAAGGCCAGTCAGGCGGTACTGGCAACGGCCGCACTCAAAATGGTGTATTTTATGTGCCACCTGCACAGGAATATGAATGGTTAATTGAAAACTGGTGCTTTACTGGTTACAATGATAAGGGTTCCGGTTGATCCAATCAACGGAACAGCCTGCTCGTGAAATTAACGTGCATCATCATTTTGCATCATCATTTTACTTTCAATTTACATGCTGGTATGGCTTGGACTTGGTGCCAGTAGCCTCCAACACATCTCAGAGAACCACGGTCTCACTCATAAGATTCATTTTCAACCTGGTTTTCTATATCTGGATGCCCTTCCTATCACCAACCATTTAACAGAATGTACTGAGTGAATTTCATCATGACACCAGTGCTAGGGAAGTTATTTCCTTGTCAAGACTAAGGGGTTTGTATGACGCCATATCTCAATTCCTTCACCAACCACTTTATAGATAGTCCTGGGTGGGTTTTCATTTATTCATCTACTTGTTTCAGTCATTTGACTGTGGCCATGCTGGAGCACTGCCTTTAGTTGAACAGATTGACCCCAGGACTTCTTCTTCGTAAGCCTAGTACTTATCATATCAGTCTTTTTTGCCAAACAGCTAAGTTACAGAGATGTAAGCACACCAACATCGGTTGTCAAGCGATGGTGGGGGAACATGCACAGGCACACACAAATATATACATTCATACATATATATACATGCAAGAAGAAAATGGAGGGAAAATAACAGAAAGAAGTTAGTTGTTTGCACTAGTAAGCCATTAATTTAATTAATTAATAAAGAAAAGTGGTAGTAATAGTACATTTACGATCGTTTCTGTTTACCAGTTGTGGTGGTAGACATCATCAGAATGTGTAGACATATGTAGAGGTGAGAAGAGCGAAAGACATAGGGATACATTGGTAACGAGAATAAAGACAGGTTTTAAACACCTCTAACTTATACCTACATATATATATATATATATATATATATATATATATATATATATATATATATATATATATATATATATATATATATACAATGAGCTTCTTTCAGTTTCTGTCTACCAAATCCACTTGCAAGGCTTTGGTCGGTCCGAGGGTATAGTAGAAGACACTTGCGCAAGGTGCCATACAGTGAAACTAAACCTGGAACCATGTGGTTGGGAAGCAAGCTTCTTACCACACAGCCACACTGTGCCTATATATTATTATCATCATCATTTCTTGTTATGTGTAGGTGAAACACACAGGTTGGGGGCTAGCTGAGAGCAATGATTCAGTGGTACAGGGCCAAGAGGACAGGTTTGGGGAGTGGGAGGTAAATATAGTGCATGAAGCTGAAATGTGAGGAAGAGAAGAGATGTAGTTTGGTTTGTTGTGGTAGAGTGTGTGAGAAGTCTTCTTGTTAAGTGTGGGCGGGACACACAGTGCTTCTAGAATTCAGTTTTGCTGATGTGGGCGGGTCTTCTCTAGAACTTCATATTGCTAGACATCTCAGCCCATTGTCATTTTCTCCATGAGTCCCAACCACTTCATCTCACGTCTTTGTGTGTCTCCCTCTTCCATGGGTACCATCCACTTTCAGTGATCAGCACTTCTTATGTGATCTGTCTCTATGTGAACATGTGCTTAAGATTATGATGACAGAGAGAGAGACAGAGAGTGAGAGAGAGAGAGAGAGAGAGAGAGAGAGAGAAAGAAAGAGCGAGAGAAAGGGAAAAAAGAGAAATGGAGGGGAATACAATGAGTTTTTGTTACTATGTAGAATTATGTAGCTATTAAGCAGCATATGTTAACAACCTCTATTTATATAGAATGAAATTTACTTAAATTATAAAAGGACTTAGTATTATTAGGTTGCTAAGTTTATCTGAAGTTTGACACCCAAAGGTGAAATACCTTTTTATATCTCAATACAAAAATAGAATAAAGCTCAAATGAGCAAAGTGGGAATTAATCTATTAAGGGTTGAAAGTTTGGGAGGGGATGTGTGGTAAAAGTTTGCTTCCCAGTGATATGATTCCAGGTTCATTCCCACTGTATGGCACCTTGGACATATGTCTTCTACTATAGCGGCAGACTAACCAAAGCCTTGTGCATAGATTTAGTAGATGGAAACTGAAAGAAGCCTGTTATGCGCATAAATATATCATCATCATCATCATTTAACATCCGCTTTCCATGCTTGCATGGGTTGGACGGTTTGACTGGGGACTGGTGAACCAGATGGCTACACCAGGCTCCAATCTGATCCGGCAGAGTTTCTACAGCTGGATGCCCTTCATAATGCCAACCACTCCAAGAGTGTAGTGGGTGCTTTTTACGTGCCACCAGCATGAGGGCCAGTCCGGCGGTACTGGCAACGGCCACACTCAAATGGTGTTTTTTACGTGCTTCGTGCACAGGAGTCAGTCCAATGTTTTGTTCAGATGCCACAGGCACAAGCGCCAGTAAGGCGAAGCTGGAAATGATCATGCTTTTTATGTGTCACCAGCATGGAAGTGAGACCGCTGCTCTGGCAGTGATCCTGCTCAGATGGTGACGTTATCGCTCCACTGGCATGGGTACCAGTCATTGAATTTGGCTCAGTTTCGATCTCACATGCCCCAACAGGTCTTCGCAAGCTGAGTTGAGTGTTCAATGAAGGAAGGTTGGCATGGGTGCCAGACATCGAATTTGGTTCAATTTCGATTTCACTTGCCTCAACAGGTCTTCACAAGCAGGGTTTTGTGTCCAAAGAAGGAAAGATACGCATAAGTGGGCTGGCTACACCCCTGGTAAAGGCCATGGGTTATGGTCTCACTTGTCTTGCTGGGTCTTCTCACGCACAGCATATTTCCAAAGGTCTCGGTCACAAGTCATTGCCTCAGTGAGGCCTAATGTCCGAAGTCCGTCCTTCACCACCCCATCCCAGGTCTTCCTGGGTCTACCTCTTGCACAGGTACCCTCAGCCGCAAGGCTGTGGCACTTTTTCACACAGCTATCCTCATCCATTCTCGCCAAATGACCATACCAGTGCAATCGAAGTTGTTCTCTGCACATTTCCAGTGTTTATTGCTCCTGAGCATCTGCCACATACAAAAGCTATCTTACTAGTTAGCCTTCTTTTGATATTGCTGCACCTCTTATGCATCCATAGCTTACGCTGGGTACATCATATGGAGTTTCTACCTGCACCTTTTCTACAGATCGAGCAGGGCCATCTACCTGAAGGGGTTTGTGGTTTACCTATATATATATATATATATATATATATATATATATGTATGAGAAAACCCGGCAAGCCAAGTGAGAGCATAATCTGTGGCCTCTGCCAGAAGTGTAGCCAGCTCACTTATTCATATTTTTACTTCATTGGACGCTAAACTCTGCTTGCGAAGACCTGTTGAGGTAAGTGAATTTGAAATCGAAATCGAACCAACTTTGACAACTGACACCCATGCTAACCTCTCCTTCATTGGACACTAAATTCTGCTTGCGAAAGACCTGTTGGGGCAAGTGAAATCAAAATCGTAATTGAACCATATTCGATGACTGGCACCTGTGCCAGTGGAGCACTAACAGCACTGTCCGAGCATGTAAAAAGCACCCATGCAAATACCAAATAAAAAGCATCCTATACACTCTGTAAAGTGGTTGGCATTAGAAAGGGCATCCAGATATAGAAAGCATGCCAAAGCAGACAATTGGAGTCTGAGCAGCACTCCAGCTGGCCAGCTCCTGTGAAACCGTCCAATCCATGCCAGCATGAAAAATGAACTCAAAATGATGATGATGATGATGATGGTGATCATGATCATGATGATAACCAGGATATTGTAATTTTAAGGTGAAGACTTCCAATTTTGAAACATCAGCCCAAAAGGAGTGGCAGAATAATAGTACATTTGAACAAATTCATATAATAAGTAAAAGTTGCATTCAAACTTAATTTAAAAAGATCATAGTTAAGACATCTAAAGTTACTGGAGACCATATTTTGAGGTTATGTGACAAAAAAGGAGAATGATATGAACAAAAATTAGCCCAAAACTGTTTTTTAGTGAAATGTGAAGCAATGAATGCAACTGTGTGACATTTAAGTGTGGAAAATAGGAAAGTGGTGTTATAAATTACTAACTGAAATAAATATAATTAAAGGAAATACTAAGATACTAGTTTCTCTAGATATTTCAAATGAAACTTTTATTTATTGCACAAAAAATACTCTTTTACTTTTTTACTTGTTTCAGTCATTTGACTGTGGCCATGCTGGAGCACCACCTATAGTCGAGCAAATCGACCCCAGGACTTATTCTTTGGAAGCCTAGTACTTATTCTATCGGTCTCTTATGCCGAACCGCTAAGTTATGGGGACGTAAACACACCAACATCGGTTGTCAAGCGATGTTGGGTGGGACAAACACAGACACACAAACATATACACACACATACATATACATATATATATACATATATACGATGGGCTTCTTTCAGTTTCCGTCGACCAAATCCACTCACAAACAAGGCTTTGGTCAGCCCGAGGCTATAGTAGAAGACACTTGCTCAAGGTGCCATGCAGTGGGACTGAACCCGAAACCATGTGGCTGGTAAGCAAGCTACTTACCACACAGCCACTCCTAATTATGTTAATAATTTGTAAAGGACCTGAGGATAAATGTACTTAATTTATTTTTTAGCATTTTTTTTTTTTAAGAACAATTTCTTAGCAACAAGTTGAGTATTCTTTAAAATAGTTAAAACTAACCACCTTAGAATTTAGTGTCAATTAGCTTATTACTTTAGCACAAATGCCAGCCAACACATCAGCTTTCGAGATTTATCAATAAAGTAAACTTTTACATATAAACAATTTTATGGCTAATTTTAATGCTAAATTTTGTAAATTAGATCACCTCTTTCCAAGACAGTAAACAATTTAGTGACCCATAATGAAACTATGTTTATAAGAGATAAAATATTGTGTACATTATAATCTATAGAATGTCAACCATTTGTTAAAAATGTCCTGAAAAATTTTACACAGAAACATTGTCAAGAATGCCAGAAATTTCAGTGAGAATTTTTTCGTGTACAGATGTGAAATGGATTAGGATATCTTAGATATTTAAATAAATGTGTGACAAGAGGGACCAGTCCTTGATCATACAGCTGAACTTTTCATTAGAAGAGAATTAAATTTATTAACATCTATAGGCTTAGACATAGCTGTGGTGTGGTTAAGACACTCACTTTGTAACCACTTAGTTTCAGGTTCCAGTCCCACTGTGTGGCACCTTGGGCAAGCGTCTTCTACTATAGCCGTGGGCCAATCAATGCTTTGTGTATGAATTTGCTAGATGGTAACTGAGTAAAAGCCCATTGTGTATATAAATACACCTGCCTGTGTTTGTGTCTGTGTTTGTTTCGGACTACCACTACTTGACAGCCAGTGTGAGTTTGTTAACATTCCTGTAATGTAGCAGGTTGAGAAAAGAGACTGATAGAATAAGTGTCAAGCTCACAAAATAAGAACTGGGGTCAATTTACATTATTTACATTATTTACATTTGCCCACAGGCATATGGCATAGTGGTTAAGAGCACAGGCTACTGACCCCACGATTCCGAGTTTGATTCCAGGCAGTGACCTGAATAATAATAATAATAATGATAATGATAATAATAATAATAATAATAATAATAATAATAATAATAATAATAATAATAATAATAATAACAACATCGAAAAATACTTTAGGAATGAGAACCCAGTTTCAAAATTTCCCCCAAGACACCTGATGAAGGCTGGAGGGTATATCAGCTAAAACGTTGCGTTAACAACAAACAAGATGAGGACAAATATCCGTCAAATGTAAATAATGTAAATAATGTAAATAATGTAAATAATTCCTCATTTCTTAAATATGGAACTGGGGTCAATTTGTTCAACTAGACACATCAAAAGATGCTCCAGCATGGCTGTAGTCCAATAACTGAGACAAGTAAGAGGTAAAAGATCATATTCATTGATTACTCACCTACATACTTCAATATATATAACCTCTCTCAGGTCTTACCCTAATGCTGCTAGTATAGAGGCCAATTCATATGCTTTTCTGAATTTTCTGTATGCAGAAGTGGCTGTGTGGTAAGTAGCTTGCATCATTATTATTGTGTATTTAAAATTGTAAATATTTAATCGATACAGCTACTTCACCCCTTTTATGTTTGTCTGTCCTTGTTCGTCCCCTCTTTGTAATGCCTTTATGACAAATATTTATGAAATAAAATAAAGTAGCTTGCATCATTGTCATCATCATCATTGTCATCATCATCATTGTCAACATCATCATTGTCATCATCCTCATCATCATTATTATCATCATCATCATCATCATCATCATTTAATGTTCGCTTTCCATGCTGGCATGGGTTGGATGGTTTGACTGTAAACTGGTAAGAGGTGGGCTGCACCAAGTTCTGATCTGATTTACCAAGGTTTCTACGGCTCAAGGTTTCTAACGCCAACTCCTCTGAGAGTGTAGTGGATGCCTTTTACATGCCTCCAGCACAGGTGCCATTCATCTATCACTAGCACTTGCCATAATTAGCTTGACAGGTCTACACAAGCACAGTATATTGCCAAAGGTCTTGGTCACTTGTCACTGCCTCCATGAGGCCCAATGCTCAAATGCTGCTTTCCACATGTCACTGGCACAGGTGCCAGTCAGGCAGCACTAGCATCAGCCATGACTACAATTTCACTCAGTTCGACACGTCCTCACAAGTACGACATATCGACATATCGCCCAAGGATAGCAGGGTGCTTTTAAATGAGCCAGTTACATGACACTGGCATCGACCATGACTACTTTCTCACTTGGCTTAATGTCACTACCCCATGAGGCCCAACACTCGAATGGTACTTTTTACATGCCATTAGCTACACTTTCAGTGCACCCTCCCCCGCTACTAACTTGGTCACCTAGATAACGAAGCTATCAACTACTTCTAGTTTTTCTCCCTGGAATGTGGCAGAAGTTATTTTCTGCACATTTTCAGTGTTTATCCAAACCAAATATTCTGCATGAATCATGTTCAAACTAGTTGGATCTGGCCTCTAACATCCGTCCCACAATATTGTTCTAAATATAAACAATTACATCATTAGAATCTTAAAACTACAAGATGATGTATGATTAATTTAAGTGGCTGTGTGGTAAGTAGCTTGCTTACTAACCACATGATTCCAGGTTCAGCCCCACTGTGTGGCACCTTGGGCAAGTGTCTTCTACTATAGCCTCAGGCTGACCAAAGCCTTGTGAGTGGATTTGGTAGACAGAAACTGAAAGAAGCCCGTCGTATGTATATATATATGTATGTATGTATGTATATGTTTGTGTGTCTGTGTTTGTCCCCCCAACATCACTTGACAACCGATGCTGGTGTGTTTACGTCCGTCACTTAGTGGTTCGGCAAGAGTGACCGATAGAATAAGTACTAGGCTTACAAAGAATAAGTCCTGGGGTCGATTTGCTCAACTAAAGGCGGTGCTCCAGCATGGCCGCAGTCAAATGACTGAAACAAATAAAAGAATAAAAGAATATGTGTGTGTGTGTGTGTGTGTATGTATACGACAGGCTTCTGTCAGTTTCCATCTACCAAATCCACTCACAAGGCCTTGGTTGACTGGAGGCTATAGTAGAAGACACCTGCCCAAGGTGCCATGCAATAGGACTGAACCCAAAACCATGTGGTTGAGAAGCAAACTTCTTACCACATTGCCATGCCTGGGATTCTTTAAACACCAACTGTTTATGAGGGCCCACCTCAGTAAAATGGGAATCAAAGGATCCAAGGGTAAAAATGGTTGAGAAACAATGGCTTAAGGGAAATAATCTTGTTTCAAGTTTTGTTTTTAACAGTGCTGCTCACCTTGTGGGCCATGTTTTAGTGGCCTGCTTCATGGAAAAGGTTGCCCAAACTTACTCTATGGCTCTTCTACTAAGCATGTAAAATTAATTGAAATAATTATAAATTGTCAATTTTCTCTTATTTACCAAAGCTGTTTTAACTCCCATCATAAATGTCAAAACTATTTTCTCAGAGCTTTGATTAGAAACCAACCACCTAGAACCTAATTTACGGCCAAAGGCACTTAATGTCTACTGGAATAATAAGTAAGAAAATAAAAGAATAAAAGAATAAAGCCATAAATATGAATATTTAGTAATTTGGAAATATGATATAAAACGTTTATTATGCATTTATATGTGAGTGCGAGTGTGTGTGTGTGTGTGTATTGTTGTATAACATCATCATCGCCATCATCATCATCAGTAGCAGCAGCAGCATGACCACCCACCACCATCACTACCACCACCACCACCACCACCACCATTAATAGTTGAGGTGAGACAATTTATCCCATAAAGGGAAACAATAACACAAAACAACCAGCATAGGGTGGTGGTGGTGGTGGTGGTAATGAAGAAGAGAAGTTCTTCCTGCTTCTCCTCCTCCGCTTGCTCCTTTTCCTTCTTCCCCTCCTCCTCCTCCACTTGTGCGTGTGTGTGTGTGTGTGTGTGTGTGTGTGTGTGTGTGTGTGTGTGTGTGTGTGTGTGTGTCTGTCTGTCTGTCTCTGTGTTAGTACTCTGCCTGCACTGTCTTCACTTGTGTGATCCTTCAAGCAGTTTCCTTTTATTTCCAGTTCTCCACTTAACCGTGTCTGGGCTGTTCATTGTTCGATAGACAGAAAGGATTGGAAGCAGCTGAGAGTTGGGGACAGGAAGAGCATCTGACAGTTGAAACTCTGCTTCAGTCTATTCTCGTTCGACCTGTGCAAGAAGTATGAAAAAGTGGATGTTTAAACGAGCCTGGAATCCCATAGTTGCAAAGTTAACTTCTTAATCAGACAGCTATGCCTGTGCCTTATGAATACATAATTGTTTCAAATTATGTATTCATACGTTTTTGTAGGTAGGGGCAAGTCGATTACATCGGATTCATTACTTAAAAGGTACTTTATTTTATCGACCCCGCCTCCCTAAAGGATCAAAAGGTAAAGCTGACCTCGGTATTTGAGCTCAGAGCGTGTAGAGTCGGAAGAAATGCCACTATGCAGTTTGTCCGACGGGCTAACGATCTTACCAGCTCGCAGTTTTACATGAATACATAATTACTAAGATCACCAATTCAGTATGTTGTTGTTGGCACTCCGTCGCTTACGACGTTGAGGGTTCCAGCTGATCCAATCAACGGAACAGCCTGCTCGTGAAATTAACGTGTAAGTGGCTGAGCACTCCACAGACACGTGTACCCTTAACGTAGTTCCTAGGGATATTCAGCGTGACACAGTGTGACAAGGCTGAGCCTTTGAATTACAGGCACAACAGAAACAGGAAGTAAGAGAAAGTTGTGGTGGAAGAGTACAGCAGGGTTCGCCACCATCCCCTGCTGGAGCCTCGTGAAGCTTTAGGTGTTTTCGCTCAATAAACACTCACAACGCCCAGTCTGGGAATCGAAACCGCGATCCTATGACCGCGAGTCCGCTGCCCTAACCACTGGACCATTGCGCCTCCACAAACCAATGCAGTATATCCTGTGAATAAAAATAAACAAACTTATATCCACAAATACATTATATCTCACGATGAAATAATGCATGTTACGTGATATTAATTAAAGCAAATATTAAATATAATTATAAGATATGAATATTTGTTTATTTGATGGGTTTGAAGAATGGTGGATAAATTTACAAGGAGGGGTCACACAGATAGAAAATACCAATGGAATTACAGGATTCTTCTTCAAAACACTTTGATCTTCACTTGTAGCCCCTACCCCACTTCACCCCACCGCGCCCACCTCTTTAGCAGACTTGAGGGAAACCTACAGGACAGTTTTTGAGCATCTTCCATACATTCCCCACCCCAATTCCGAAACCTGTTATTTTTAGACACTTTTCTCTCTCCCTTTCTTTCTCCGTTTTTCTCTCTCTCTCTCTCTCTCTTTCTCCGTTTCTTTCTCTCTCTTCTCTTTAGGTCACGTTCTCTTATTTGTCCTTTTATTGACCCTGTCGTTCTCCTTTATGTCTTCCTCTTAAATATGCTGAACTCTTTAGCTTTAATTCGTACCAACGAGGCAGATTTTTTTTTTTGGGAAAGTGTCTTCAACCTATAGCCCCGGGCTGACAAAGACGCAAAGTGAGAGAGATCCTGTTGTATATATCTTTTTTCTTTTATCTTTTATTTTTATCTTTTACAGTCATCAGACTGCAGTCATACTGGGGCACCGCTGTAAAGAAATTGTTAATCGAATAACTCGACCCTAGTATTTAAATTTTTTTTATACCTGGTATTTATTCTATCGGTCGTTTATGCCGAACTGCTAGAGTACACACGGACGTAAACAAACCAAAACCGGTTGTCAAACTTTGCTGGAGGGCAAGCACACACACACACAACAGGCTTTCAGTTTCCATCTACCAAATCCACTCACAAGGCTTTGGTCGGCCCGAAACTATAGTAGAAGACACTTGTTCAGGGTGTCACACAGGAGAACTGAACTCAAAACCATGTAGTTGGGAAGGAAACTTCTTTATGTCAGAAATATTTGCCATAAAGGCATTACAAAGAGGGGACGAACAAGGACAGACAAACATAAAATGGGTGAAGAAGCTGTATCGATTAAATATTTACAATTTTAAATACACAATAAAAATTATTTGCAATGTTCGATTGAAGTATTGCACATTAACACACAACCACGCCTGTAAATGGTTCGTGCATGACCGGAGCTAAAAAAAAATTATATATATATATATATATATATATATATATATATATATATATATATATATATATATATATATATATATATATATATATATATATATATATATATATATATATATATATATATATATATATATATATATATACATAGGAGGGAGAATATACAAATAATAACAACAGACGAGGACAGGTGGTGTAAATAACAAAAGTATATATTAGTATGACGCTCGTGTGTGTGTGTGTGTGTGTGTGTGTGTATAATAATAATAATAATTAATTCGTTTTATTGGCCACAAGGGCTAATATCAATTAAAAACATATAAGGACAAAGACAGGACGAAGGTTACAAAAGGTTTTGTCCGAAAAGGTAGGAAAGTTCGTCTAAACAGGAAGAAAACGGAGAAAGATATAATAAATAAATAGATAAATAAATAAGTAGAACTCCCAAAGGGGGAGGCGCTTCGAAAAAGGAAAGGTTACACGTGGAAAAACCCATAAAACCACGGGAGCCTGGTCAGAAAAAATAAGAAAGGGGTATAGAGCCCTTTCTCCTTTTACATTACCCTTTTTTTTCTCTTTTTTTTTTTTAAATAAATAGATAAATAAATAAGTAGAACTCTCAAAGGGGGAGGCGCTTCGAAAAAGGAAAGGTTACACGTGGAAAAACCCATAAAACCACGGGAGCCTGGTCAGAAAAAATAAGAAAGGGGTATAGAGCCCTTTCTCCTTTTACATTACCCTTTTTTTTCTCTTTTTTTAAAAAAATAAATAGATAAATAAATAAGTAGAACTCTCAAAGGGGGAGGCGCTTCGAAAAAGGAAAGGTTACACGTGGAAAAACCCATAAAACCACGGGAGCCTGGTCAGAAAAAATAAGAAAGGGGTATAGAGCCCATTCTCCTTTTACATTACCTTTTTTTTTCTTTTTTTTTTCTACAGGTGTATTCTAAGAATTGGTCCGTTTATACTGGCCATTCTTCCAACAGTCACCCATCTTTCAACGAATTTGCTATGAGACAGCACTTCCCTCTCTACTCTCATCTTCCTTTTCAAGTGGAACTTGAAAAAGTTGATGAGGCCTTGGCCAAAGAGGAAAGTGTCTGCCTTTAGCCTTTTCAAACGGGTCCACCATATCACCTCTTTCGCTACAGCCACTAGGCATAGGAAAATTGCCTTGCCCTCATGGTTAAAGGAGGTCGGCGAATCAATTCTCACGATGGATTCAGCTGATAGCCGGATCCGTCCTACACGTGACAGTAGCTGTTCGATATAGACCCACAGGTCAGCAATGCTCGGGCACTGGACGAGCGCGTGCAGAACGGTTTCGTCGTCCTGAGCGCACCTCGGGCAGGCCCGGTTGACGGCACTTCCATGTCGGTAGAGTTTATCTCGAACAAGTAGCGCACCTTGGTAGCACTGCCAGGCGAGGGACCTTTGGAAATTATCCATGGGCCCCGGCCCGAAAGTTCTCCTGAACAGACTTTTTAGCTGATTATCCTCGACGCCTAGAGTTTCCCTGAGAACGTCGTCGCACTTTTCTCCCACTAACCCTCTATAGAACGCTAGAGTGGAGCTACTACCGATCGCACTGCCCGCCCGACTGAGGGCGGTGAGAGCTTGGCGGCACTCGAGGTGCCAAGCGCCCTTTCTCGGTCTACGTTTGATCCAGGACTGCAGCTCTGTTAGAGAAACGAGCTGCGGAAAATCGCGTCTGACGAAAGGCGACTACACCTGTTCACCGTCCAGGAAACGATTGAGATGTCGTAGCCTGAGCGCATGTTTGCGCATCAGCAACCACGGCATGCCAAGGCCTCCGTTCAGTGGCTGTTGACAGCAGATGGAGCGCCTGACCAGTGGTACCTGACCCTTCCACAAAAAGTTGAAGAGCAAGCGTACTATCTTGGTTAACCAGCGGTCGGGACAAGGGACGACGGTCAAACGGTAATAGATGACGGATGCGATGTATGCATTCGCCACCTCCGCTCGACCTTTCAAGGAGTGCTTCCTCTCAGCCCATTTCTGGGTGAGGTTGGCCACCCTGTTCGTCACTTCTTCCCAGTTTTTCTCCAACTGGAGATACGGACCGAACCAGACCCCGAGCAGTTTAACGGGTCCGTCTGTCCAGCACCCTACGACGCTGTTGGACGGCATGGACTTGCCCCTCCAGGTGCCTAGTTGCAAGCCCACTGACTTTTCCGCGTTAATTTTCGCACCTGTCACCGCTTCATACTCGTTTAGTGTCTCGCCAATCAAGTCAATATGCCTGTGGCTCGACACCATCACGGTGACGTCGTCGGCATAGGCAGACACGCTCCTTCCACATCCCAGATCACGTGGGACGCCCCTCAAAGCCTCCAACTTCCGCAGTAATGGCTCGAGAGTCAACACATACAGAAGTGAGGAGAGAAGACACCCTTGGCGAACCGAACGCGAGATATTGAACGGTTCCGATAGATGGCCGTTCACCCGTATGACCGAGCAGATGCCGCTGTATAAAGCAGCTATCCATCCGCGGAAGACCGGACCGAAGCCAGCTGCCTTGAGAACAGCTGCCAGGTATCGATGGTCGACCCTATCGAAGGCTTTAGACTGATCTAAATTGATCAAAGCCCCACCCGCGCCAGCTTCGTTACCCACCCTCTCTATGATGTAGCGCATGAGATGGAGGTTGTCGTGGATAGACTTGGTCGGCACAGCGCATGTCTGCGCCTTGCCAATCAGTTTGCCCACGACAGGCGCCAATCTCTTGGCTAGCACCTTGGCCAAGATCTTCAACTCTGTGTTGAGCAGAGTGATGGGCCTAAAGTTACCTATAATGTCCCCCTTGTTTGGGTCCTTTCTTAGCAAAGCCACCACTCCTCGACAAACAAAAGCAGGAATTCTCCCGTTTTGTTGCCAGTTGTAGTAGACGTTTGTCAAGACGCCCGCAAACAAGTCTGGCATTGACGTATAAAGCTCGTAAGGCAGACCATCCAAACCCGGCGATCTACCTCTCGTGCAGCCTTTCATCGCTTCCTGTACTTCCCAGGCAGATATGGGTCCTTCGCAGCACTCGGCTTCGCTGGTCGAGAGTTGCGGCAGGCCGTCTAGGTACATACCGAAGTCTGTTCCGTCGTCCGTCCTACCGTCGTCCCGAACAATTGAGCAAAGTGCTGCTGAAAGGCTGCACACATCTGCTTCGGTTCCGAAATCTCGCAGTCGTTCTGGTCCACCAAAGACCGAATGGTCGCTCTGTTGCCACGCTTCGCCTCAACCATGCGGGCCCATCGAGCGGCCTTAGTCTCCTCCCCGCTTACCGAAAGTGCTTTAGCTCTGACAACGCAGCCTTCATGCTTGGCATCAAAGTGTTGGTCGAGGGCCAACTTCGCTGCTAACACGTCGGTTGCGATGCCTGTCCTAAGATCCTCGTCTATGGAGCCAATCTAAGTCGACCGTACAGATCACGAATTTGTGGTCGGTGTAGCCGACTATGTTGAATTATGGACACCCTATGCTATCCTTATCCGCTGGCCTACAGAAAATTCTATCTAAGTACGATGCGATTAGTCCAAGTCCACATTGGCACATTCGGGTTGTCTAGTCGATGCCTGTCGGACAACTGAAAGCGTTAATAATAATAATAATAATAATAATAATAATAATAATAATAATAATAATAATAATAATAATAATATGCGAGTATATGCATATATACGTACATGTATGTACATACCTACATCTACATGTATATATAGATGCATATCTGGGTATATGACGTCGCAAAAAAACGTGGACAAAATGAAACACAGAAGATAAACAGAGCACAGAAAACACACAGGCCACATGGAGAAAATTTCCTTCATCAGCTGCCATCATTCTAAAACTAAGCGTTTCGAAGAGTTAGGGCAGGACGCATTGTTAGAATGGCTCTTCCCGCGGAAACAAATTAAATTTGTAATGCGGAGGAATATCGTGGCGAACAGAAAACAAGACAGGAAAACGAAACAGTGAAAATAAACAAGAAGGGCCAGTAGGGCCAGACGTGAAAAAAATATATGTGTATACTGAACGCTGTGATGTGACGTACTCAAAGGAAGAGAGAAGTTTGTGCTAGCTTGGCAGTGGCCAAGATAAGAAAGGAAGCAGGAGCCGGACACATGTGACCAGCGAAGGGTAAGGAGAAAGAGTGGTAGAGAGAGAAAAAAAGGGGAAGAAGTAGAATATAGGTGAGCAACGAGAGACAGGGAGGAAGAGAGAGAGAGATATATAGTAGTGAAGGGGAGAGGCGAAGAACAACAGAAAGAAGAACGGGCAGAAGATGAAATATACGAGAATTTATTATTTATCACGACAACTGTTTCGACACATCTAGCATCGATTCCTCTCATATATATATATATATATATATATATATATATATATATATATATATATATATATATATATATATATATATATATATATATATATATATATATATATATACTTGTGCGTGTATGTAGACATATATGTGTGGTATGAGATTGTTTGTGTGCGTGTATGTATGTGTATGTATGTGTGTGTGTGTGTGTGTGTGTGTGTGTGTGTGTTAAATGATTTTACATACAGCTTACTCTAGGGACGTTCCCCTCAAGAGCCGTAGATTGAAGAGCATAAACAATTTCGGCATCTTCCCACAAAAGTATTTTAGACTTGGAGTAGCACTAACCACAACGTATCAGTTTTCTTTCAGACCATTACATAATACATTGTATTCCTAGTTTCCAGCATTTCAAGACAAAACTAACTATACCCATTTCGCAAGATGCTTTCGCACAAACTAATCAGGAGGTGGCGGAGATAATATGTCATATCCTTGTTGACTGGCTTTTCACAAGCGTGCGTGCATCTTGGAACATGGAAGCGATTTGAGAGATATTTGAAAAAATAGTTACCTATGTATGCTTAAACCACACCTGAACACAACTTCTGTAAGAAGTTGAAGTAGGCTCCCTGGAGAGAGCAAAACCTTTCTTAATAAACAAGTGGTTAAATTGGGATCCGGACAAAAGCCCCCACGAACAAAACCCCCTCGGACAAAAGCCCAACGGTTATATTTTTCTTTCTTTACTTGTTTCAGTCCTAAGAGGCTTTTGTCCTACACTCGGTTAAATTATATAATCAGTCATCTAAAATACTATCAGTAGCAACACCTACAGTAGATAGCTGGGATCTTTTTAGTCTGGCTACCAATTTTCGAAAATTTAAAGCTTATTGAAAATTTTAAAATTTGGTACATTAATGTAGTTTTCCAAACTGAATCTTAGGAGATATTTCACTTTTTCCAGACAAATTTAAAAGAAAAAAAAATGTCATAGAGGTTAAAAGTTTGATAATTTTCACTTAGTCAGGAAACAGGATTTGGAAGCTGTCATTCTGTACGTGACTGCATATTTTGTCAACATCCTGAAAATAGAACGTGTTGTCAATATTCCGAAAATTTTTCTACGACTGCGAGGAATATAAACTACGCACATGTATTGACAAATATATTACTCTACGCGAAACCACGTGTTGACGCTGTGTAGCAAACTCGCGAATATTTAACTGTAATATTGTATCTTTTCGCTTTGGCTCCCATTTTTCGAAAATTCAAAGTTTATTGAAATATATTTGTCAACATATGTGCGTAGAATATATTCCTCGCAGTCATTCACAGTAGAATTCTCACGATTGGCTAAAATTACCCCAAATTTTCAAACTGTAAAAGCTAATAACTATTTATTGATTTTTTTTTTTTTTTTGCGAAAATAAATTTCAAAGCCGTGATTAGCATATAAAACCATATCATTATACCGAATATGAAATCAATTCGAACCGGAATTGAAGAGATGAGAATTGGGAGCCAAACAGAAAAACAAATCCGACAGCTGTAACAACGAGAGAATAGAAAAAAACACCATCAGAACAGCTTGAAATTTAACGTCAAAGGTCACAGAGAAAGACAAAACTATTGAGAAAATTAACCAATCCAGATGTCTTCTACTCTCATTTGCCAAAAGATATTGGACTTCTGATTCACCAGTTGGTAAAACAAGATTCTCCACAATGATACCAAAGACATGGCGGGAACTTTTCAGACGTGCTCCGTCTTCAGCGATTCTAATGAAGTTGACTTAGTATCAATGAAAATCACTTCCAACATATCACGTCTTTTAACACACAGAAACCACGAAAAGAAGCCTGCACGTTACATGGAAATCCAACAGAAAAGCTCGTTGAACATTTTCTCCAGTTAAAAGTTACTTTGAGATACGTTATTTCGAGACCAAAGCACTTCTGCTTGTGGACAATGATCCTGGTCATCTTCCACTTATATATTCACATCAAACGTCTGTACCTATGGAATTCGTTATAGGTACATTGACTAACGACCAATATCAATCTGAAAAAACAATTCTGAAAATATTGCATAATGCAAGTAGTAAGAAAACTATTAAAATTGTCTGGGGAAGAATTTAGCAATTTCATTGGGGTTTGCAAAAAAAATTGTTCAAATATATTTAAAGAAGGTCATAGGATAGAGGATAAAACAGACGCAATCTGTCATAAGCTTAAATAAATGATACAGGAAGTAGGATTTGGAGAAGTTGATGCAGGTGGTATACAGGATTTATTGCATGCCGATAGCAAGACCTGCGAGTATTTCATTGAGATAATGAAGTAATGACCCAGACTCTTCCATAAACCTTTTTAACGACATCCATCTTATCTAAGAGCTTTGGTGAAATAATTCGGTCTACAGAGCGATTTTCAGAAAGCAACAACAACAAAGCATAGTAAGAAAGCAAAGCATTCAATGCTTTGATGCTTCTGTGTGTGTGTGTGTGTGTGTGTGTGTGTGTGTGTGTGTGTACACATAAGGATATACAAACGTGCACATCTAACTAAACTAACAATACTGTATTTTTTATTGCTCCGTATTGTTTACTTGTTGCATAAACTAAACGAGTGTGTATTTTGGGGAATGAATTGCATATAATGTTCGTTTAAAGAATTATATATATGTATATATATATATTATATATATATATATATATATATATATATATATATATATATATATATATATATATATATATATATATATATATATATATTTATATATATATATATATATAACGAACCTCCATGTTTGTTTTCGCTCGGTTTCCTTGTATGTCTCCACTGTCCAGTTTTTGTTCCCAACTTTGTCTTTCTATAAATCCTAAATTCAATAACTTCTTTCAATAATTCAAAGAAATTATCTTCATAAAAGCTATTTTGCTTCACTCTGAGCTCAAGCATTCTGACAGGATTAAAGTAGTGGTAATAACTTCGTTAACTAAAATTAAGTTGCTTGGTCATTTGCATCGGTCTGGATCCCCTAGTGGATTGGAACTGGGACAAGATTACAAGTATGGTGGTCAGTTACACCTAGAAGTGGACTGAGAGGAAGCTATTCGTGGAAGGTGAAAGGTCTAACGGTATATCGCCTCTCATATATTACTGTCTAACCACCGTACCTTGCCCTGTTCTTCGTTTGATCGGATTAAAACGTCTGCTCTTTCGCTTCATGTGGAAGAGACGCTTTCCACTGGTCAGGTGGTCCATCTGCTGTCAGCATCTTCTGAATGGAGGGCTTAGTAAGCCGTGGATGTAAATGCGCAATTATGCCCTGAGGCTGTGGTACATACAGATTCCTAAACGGACAACAGCTGTGGTCACCCTTTGTCAGATACACCTTTTCATAACTCATTTCCTTGACTGAACTACCATTCTAGGTCAAGCGAAGACTGAAGACTGGGTACTTGCCATCTGGAATGTTGTCGGGCAATATTGTCAAGAAGACTGCTGGTAGGGAAGAGCGACGATATTTTCGGGAAAGCTCGAGACCTCGACAAGAATCAATTGGTTGGTCTGTTCGGAAGAACTTTCAGTCTAGGAACTATCAATAACTTCCAGAAATCTATGGACTAGCAGTGCTGTTAGGGGACATTGTCGGGTCGAAACAAACTCTACAGGCATGGAGTTGCTGTCGGCCAGGTCTGTCTGAGATACGCAGAGCTACGAAACTGCTATGCATGATTTGCGGAAGTATGCCGAATACCTGTTGTTGCGTGTGGGACGAATTAGTCTATCAGCTGAGCATAGCATGAAGATTGTCCACCGGTTTCTTTTGTCCGAAAAGGACAGTTATCTTCTGTCGCGAAGTCATGACGAAAGAGAGTAGTCATCCTTCCATGTCAATAAAATAAAGTTCCTGTCAAATACTGGTGGCAGTTTAATTGACAAAACCCTACCTTCAAAGTTCTAGCCTTGTACCTCTATAAGAAACAATCAACTATTCACACTGTTTTCCTATTTTCAATTTTAAAAGGTATGTCTATGTTTATGAAGATTCCATTCTCATTACACATTTTTCCTATTTCACTCTAATGTCAATAACAAGGATCGCAAATGCTGCGGCGAAAAAGTCCGATAGATCTGTCAATTTAATGAATTTTAATTACTTTTTTCTGATGATATATGAAAAGAAACATCAATTTTAGCAAAACATATTAAGCAACACTAGTAATAAATCAAAAACATAAAAATAAACAAGCTTTTGACGGTTTTATAGATATTTCAAAATTATGAAGTTATGATGCTAGGTGTTTCCATTATTTTGTCCAACACCTGTATGTATATATATATATATATATATATATATATATAGAAGGGATTATAATCCAAGTGGTGTCCTCGTGAAGCATATCTGCATGTTCACTGTAATGAAATGTATGCATGTAGATGTTTTATTTTAAATGAGACTTACATAGTATTTGGAATTTCTGGTGAATTCTATTTGTAAAGTGATTCCAAAAGAAAACAAAAGACTGGGAAATTTGGTATATTTCAATTCCATGTTGTACCTGTTACATTACAGGACAAGTGTTACAAAGGTATACAGGTAGGGAAAACATGAACAGAATCTCCTATCGGTAATTCTTCATCTAATACATTTCAAAATCTATTTTGGAATTTTTAACTGAAGATCTTGTGTAACAGAATGTATTCCCTATATATTACGTAAGATCCGAAACGTACGTATTAAATTCTTACATATCATTATTTGGTTTGACTTCATTATTACAAATGATATATATTTGTGACTGCGTGGTAAGAAGTTTGCTTCCCAACGACATGGTTCCGGGTTCAGCTCACTGCGTGGCACC
>NC_142929.1:126907268-126922268 GCF_046866305.1 Octopus bimaculoides | reverse complement strand
AATTTTTTTTTTTCAACACCGACCCCCACCTCCTTTTCGGCTACGGGGAATACGAATCTGCAAAAACATTGGCAAAAATCGGCATTTTTAAATTACCCCCTCCCCTATTCCCGTATTCCATATTTTTTCAAAATATGCGGAAAAATACGGAGATTATGATGATTCTGAAAAAAATTTCAAAAATTTTTGTAAAATTTTTTTAAGAATTTTTTTTTTTTTTTTTTTTCTAAATATGCGAAAAATACGGACATTATGATTCGAACAAAAATTTCAAAATATTTGTGTAGTTAGGGTTAGGGTTAGTGTTGGGGAAAAAGTTAAAATTGAAGAACTGGGGGGAAGAGGGAAAAAATTTAACAATGTCGATTTATGGCAATTTTCCGGAACCTCCGTATCCGAAAATGGGGGTTTTTGGCAAAAAAAAAAAATTTAAATAAGCAAATTTGGGAGAGAATGGGGGTGGGGACGGGCGGAAGTCTTTCCAAATTTTTTGAAATTATTTTCAGAATCATCATAATCTCCGTATATTTCAGCATATTTTGAAAAAAAAAATTTCTGAAAAAAGTGAAAAATGAAGGAAATGTGGGGGTGGAGGCAATTTTAAAATGCCGATTTTTGCCAATTATTTTGCAGATTCGTATTCCCCGTAGCCGAAAGGGGGCGGGGGTTGTGTCGGAAAAAAATATTAAAAAAAGGTCGGTTTTTGGAGGGTGGGGACGGGTGGAAGTCTTGCCAAAAATTTTTTTTGAGAATTTTTTTTTTTTATATAAATATGAGGGAAAATGCGGACATTATGATTCGGACAAAAATTTCAAAATATTTCTGTAGTTACGGTTAGGGTGTTAGGGTTAGGGTTAGGGTTCAGGTTTTAGGGTTAGGGGTTAGGGTTTTAGAGTTAGGGTTAGGGTTTTAGAGTTAGGGTTAGGGTTAGTGTTGGGGAAAAGTTAAAATTGAAGAATTGGGGAGAGGGAGGAAAGGGTGGAAAATTTAACAATGCCGATTTTTGGCAATTTTCCGGAACTTCCGTATCCGAAAACGGGGGTTTTTGGCAAAAAAATTTTTTTAATAAAAAAATTTGGGAGAAAATGGGGTGAGCGGACGGGTGGAAGTCTTTCCGAGATGTCATTACACGGTTTTTAAGTGTAGACGTATACACCTACATATATGCAATCAATCACATAAAAACCCGGTAACTATTCTAAGAAGTTTTGTGTGTTGGACACTGCACCATACGTAACCACACAAACATGGTGCGGTGAATATATTGTAGTCTAAATTACGCAAAAACGAAAAGAACACTGTCATCTCATTTTAACAAATAGATTTACCAAAATTACATATAAATATCTTGAAATACTAAACAGTAAATTTATTCAATAAAATCGCCATTGGCTTCACGGCCTCCAGACGACTTCTGGATGGTCTCCTTCTTTGAGTTGCTGACTGCTGCCTGATCCTTGCCTTCAGTTCAACTTTGGTGTTACAGGGAGTTTTGTTAGTCTGTCGCTCAACTGCGCCCCGCACATAATGCAGTCTGGGGAGTTAGGTAGCTAAATGTTAGGGGTGATGTGGTCGCAGAAATTGTTTGACAGCCGTGACTGGGTTTTCCTGCTTGAGTGACATGATGCAGAGTCCTGTTGCCAGACATAGGGTCTTCCAGTAGCCACCCTCTTGATCCAGGACAACACTACCTCCCGCAGGCACTTGATGTAGGCCTCCGTGTTGAGTCTGAGGCTGTGTGGGAAGATGAATGGAGGCATAATATCTAAAAGATCTTTAGAAAAAACAAACGTGGGGTGGGTTATAAAAAAAGATTCAAGTGATTTGGCTGTTGGTTCTAGCATGTGGAGATACCTTCTAGGCTTAACTTCATGCGCTGGTTGAAAATCATAAAAAAAAATTCTGGGGTTGATACGTGCAACTAAAAATTCTTCAAGGTGGTGCCCCAGTATGGCCGCAGTCTAATGACTGAAAAAAAATAAAAGATGAAAAAAAAAAACGAAAAGAAAAAAATCGAAAAATATAATCGTGGAGCTTGTGTCCACTTTCACACTTTAACTCAGGGGCTTTTGTCCGAGAGGCTTTTGTCCGCGAGGCTTTTGTCCGAGAGGCTTTTGTCCGTGAGGCTTTTAGTCCTGGGTGGGGGGGGTGTCCTACACTCGTTTCGGGGACACAGCAAGCCAACGGTTGTTCTATATGTTCACCATATGTTCACGTATTGGAGCTTCCGGAGCGAATGCCAAGCACTAGAGCATGTCGTTTCCAAATTTCTAGCAGAGTGAATTGCCTCATGGTGCTGTTTTTCTCACGGACCCTACTATACTGTGTGGTCGACAAAAATCAAAACCAAACAATGTGCATGCGTGAAATTTAAAATATAAAATGGCGACAATTTACCCATCGCATCCTGTATGTGTGTATATGTGTGTGTATGTGTGTGCGTATGTATGTGTGTGTGTGTGTCTGTGTGTCTGTATGTATGTACGGATGTATGTATGTATGTATGTATATGCATGCACAGATATGTACGTATAAAGAGAAAATGAGGGAGAGAGAGAGAGAGAAAGAGACAGAGAAAGAGTGAGGGAGTGAAAGAGGAAGAAAGAGAGAGAGAGAGAGAGAGAGAGAGAGAGAGAGAGAGAGAGAGAGAGAGAGAGAAGAAGAAGAAGAAGAAGCGAAAGAGAGAATACGTTTTAATGTCTAAAGCCAACATTATGCATGGGCGTTGTAGCAGTCATTGACTCAAAATACCAGTCAACGCTCCAATAATTTAAGCGAACTGGTAGCCTGAACTTCCTTGCGACTTACTAAATCTCTGTGTGATAGTCGGCTCATAAGCAGTATCTCCAGGGACAGTTAAGAGGGTACACTGTTGCTGATGAAATACCAGCACAATATTAAAACAAGTCATTGTGAGCCCTTTCAACACGCATTTCTCTGTCTTTATGTAGAACTAAGGACCAAGTTGCTTTATGCTGTCTAAACATATTGGTTTCAAATTTTGACACCAGGCCAATAGTTCCGGAGGAGTGGGTAAGTCGATTACATCGACCCCTCTTTTCAACTGATACTTATTTTATCACTCCTCGAAGGACGAAAGTCGACCTCGGTGGAATTCGATCTCAGAATATGAAAACGGACAAAATGCCGCTAAGCATTTCGCCCGCCGTGCTAACGATTCTGCCAGCTCGCCGCTTTATTATTGTCTAAGCATATTAGTTATAAGTTTATAGAAATTTTTGTTGTACAGTGTAGAGTATGTCTGGACATGTATGTGTGTGGTGTGTGTATACGCGTGTGTATGTGTGTATGTTTACTAAGTTCACACGATCGAAGGTATTGTGAGTCTACATTCTCGAAGAATTATCCATAGTTCTGTAACTCACTAATAATTGAAAGAAATCTTTCTGATTTGACGGGCAACACTTTTCATTAATGTTTTATGTCGTGTTTTTGGTACCGAAACACTTTCAAACTTCGTATACTTGTATATTTTGTGTTATAGAACAGATAAAAAAATTTGTGTTCTAAGTTATTTCATGTAAAAAAAATTGTCGTATTTCGGTAATTTCAACCAATCACTGACGTCTATTGAGGTGAAAACAATTACGCCGTGGAATGTAAACAACGGTGTCATGGGATCTTTTCCCTTGAATAAAATTAGTGCTATTGTTTGTCAACAACAACTACCCGTGTTACTCTTATTTATAACATCGTTCGTGCGTTTGTACTGGTTTTAGCTTTAGGGTTTTAGGGTTAGGGTTCGGGTTTTAGAGTTAGGGTTAGTTTTAGGATTACGGTTAGGGTTATGATTATTTTTGCCATAACCTCACTCATAACCCTAACCCTAACCCTAAAACCCTATAACTCATAACCATAACCCTAACCCTAACCCAACCCTAACCCTAAAACCCTAACCCTAACTCTAAAATCCGAACCCTAACCCTAAAACCCTAAACCCTTACTAGGGAATAATTATATAATTAAACAGGGAATAGCACTCTTGACACCGGTAAAAATTATTGTTTATAAAAAGAGCAGTAACTGTATTCAGCTGAATAAACGTCAGTGATTGGTTGAAATTACAGAAACACGACAACTTTAACATGAAATAACTTGCAACATATAAATTTTTGTTTAGAAGGCTAAGAGAAAAAGATGTTTTATATGACACATTCTACCAGTATCCAAAGTTTGAAAGTGTTTCGTTAAGAAAACAAGTGTTGCCTGTCAAATCAGAAAGATCCATTGAAAGCTTGATCTTTCGCTATCTTAAAAAAAATTATAACGACCTTATATTACAATTTTCACCTTGCAAACTTGAGATATAATTAAGGACATCTGTTTGAAGATAGTTTTGTGTTTAAAATGTCTAGGATGCAATAATTATGTACAGTAGACCTGATCTAATTTGGACTTCCTTTAAACTTGGACTTTTTCATAACTCAAATTTTATTTGTATATTCGATGCAGAGTTGCAGTGGCGCTCTCACGAATTAGGTAAATCTGATTCAAAGTGTCTGCTGCTATTAGACAATTGTAGTGCACATCCTCACAAGACAAAATTTGTGTCATCGTGCGGGAATGTTTTTGCATGCTATTTACCACCGAATGTGACATCTTTCATACAACCTATGGACCGAGGGATTATTTGGAACTTAAAATGTTTCTACAGAAATGATTTCACGATGAATATGATAAATAGTAATGTCAGTATAGGTGATTTACGGCACAATTTTACCATCAAGGATGCCATTTTCCCCTCGCAAATGCATGGAATCAGGTTCGAGCAGGCACATTAGCAAAAGCATGGGGGAAAATTATACTCAGCGTCTAGTGCTCCTGAACTGAAAAAAGCAGAGAATGAATTTGTTGTACAAAATATTCTTGAAACTACACGATTTCCAACCAAACACACTGTTCTTCAATCACTTGATGCAAATGAAACTGAAATGTGGGTGCTACAAGATGAAGAAACCACTGAACAATGTCCCGAAGAAAATAATGGTCATGAAATTAGCGACAACGACATCTTCCATTCGAGTGAGTTTAATGTAAATGGCCAAGATCACTCTGATGAGGAAATATCATGGGATAATGCAGAAAAGTCTATGGAGATAGTGATAAAATTTCTAGAAAGAAATCCTTACTTTAGTGACAACTGTGTTTTGCAAGTAATGTCACTTCGAAAGGATATGATCATGAAAAGACTACAGCATCAAGATATAGTGGAGTTTCGTGATCGCTTGAGGAATGCAATGGCAGACCCCGTGAGTTGAACAAATGAAGACAGAAATGAAAGAGAAGAAGCTCATTCAATGAATGAATAAAAGTATTCTACATAGGTGATCGGTAGTTAAAAGCAGATAATTTATGTAACAAATACTTACTCTTTTACTCTTTTACTTGTTTCAGTCATTTGACTGTGGCCATGCTAGAGCACCGATTTTAGTCGAGCCTATCGACCCCAGGACTTATTCTTTGTAATCCTGGTACTTATTCTATCAGTTTCTTTTGCTGAACCGCTAAGTTACGGGGACGAAAACACACCAGCATCGGTTGTCAAGCGATGGTGGGGGGACAAACACAGACACACAAACATATATACACATACATATATATATATACATATATACGACGGGCTTCTTTCAGTTTCCATCTACCAAATCCACTCACAAGGGTTTGGTCGGCCCGAGGCTATAGTAGAAGGCACTTACCCAAGGTGCCACGCAGTGGGAATGAACCCGGAACCATGTGGTTGGTAAGCAAGCTACTTACCACACAGCCACATTATTTAATATTAATTTATTTTCATTTTTTTCCCCTAGCAACGATATTTAACGATTCTTTAAAATATATAACGTTCTCACCTTAATATATACATTAAATACTAGCGGGGGTACCCGGAAATGTAAGAGGTAATATTTTAACACCCTTATGCATTTTCTTCCTGTAATTTGACCAGCGTCCTCTAACTTGAACATAGCGCACGTTCAAATTAGAGGAATTCTAATGTATTTAAAAATTTTAACAAATTTTACTATTCTTAGACTGTTTCGTTTGACTTCTAGATAATGTGTACCATCAAATCTGAGATGGTATTTCAGCCTCTAAACTCAAAAGAGCAAGTTACAAGTGATGGAGGTTTGTGTCCATGAAAGTGCTGGTGTCCCAGCCTGGCTGCAGTCCAATGACTGATACAAGCAAAAAAAATTTTTTTAATTTTTAGAAAATATAAAAAACAGAAAATAAGCAAAAAAGAATTATATATATATATATATATATATAACTGAGGAAGTTTTGTCCGCTTTCGCACTTTGACTAAGGGGTTTTGTTCTAGGGGCTTTTGTGCTAGGGGGTGTTTGTCCGGATCCCAGAAAATAGCTTTCATTTCATTCTGAAGCGTGAAGTTCGAGAATGTATATCAACTAAGTTCTATTTTGGGTTTAGCATAAAGAATAAGTCTTCAAATGAGACTTTATAATATAAGAACATTTCTCCAGACTTTTATTTGCAAACATCCATGTTAGCAAATAAAAGAGAACTTTGGGTGAAGTCTTCTGTTTAAATTTTATCAAGTAAACTGAAAAGAAAATATTTACTTTAGCATTAGTTCTTTCAGATATTTGAAATGGTAATTTCAAGTAAGATTTGTTATTTGGAATATAACTTCATTTTATATTTCATGACCTTCAGCTGACATTTGGTGGAAATTTCGGTTAAAACTCTATTCGTATTTACTGATTTACAATGTTAACGCGAATATAATATGACGTTCAACATGTATTTTATCCTCTTCTATAATGCGACCCCATGTACAACCATAGTTAGATTAATATTTTCTAACGAAACAAACGAAATATCGCTCTTTTACTCTTTTACTTGTTTCAGTCATTTGACTGCGGCCATGCTGGAGCACCGCCCTTAGACGAGCAAATCGACCCCAGGACTTATTCTTTGGAAGCCTAGTACTTATTCTATCGACCTCCTTTGCCAAACCGCTAAGTTACGGAGACGCAAACACACCAGCATGGCTGTTAAGCGATGTTGGGGAGGGGGGACAAACACAGACACACAAACATATACACACACACACACACACACACACACACACACACACACATATATATATATATATATATATATATATATATATATATACGACGGGTTTCTTTCAGTTTCCGTCTACCAAATCCACTCACAAGGCCTTGGTCGGCCCGAGGCTATAGTAGAAGACACTTGCCCAAGGTGCCACGCAGTGGGACTGAACCCATATATATATATATACATATATACGACGAGTTTCTTTCAGTTTCCGTCTACCAAATCCACTCACAAGGCTTTGGTCGGCCCGAGGCTATAGTAGAAGACAATTGCCCAATGTGCCACGCAGTGGGACTGAACCCGGAACCATGTGGTTGGTAAGCAAGCTACTTTATTTCATAAATATTTGCCATAAAGGCATTACAAAGAGGGGACGAACAAGGACAGACAAACATAAAAGGGGTGAAGTAGCTGTATCGATTAAATATTTACAATTTTAAATATACAATAATACTTTGATTATATTACCACACAGCCACTCCCGCGCCTATCGCTGTAAATTTTGTAACAAAACACAAAACACTAAAACTAGAAAAAAAGTAGCCTGGTGGTGGTGGTGTGGTAAGAATTTTGATTCCTAACCACATGGTACCGGATTCAGTCTCATTGTGTGGCACCTTGACCAAGTGTCTTCTACTACAACCTCGGGCCGATTAAAGCTTGTGAGTGGATTTAGTAGATGGCAAACCCCCGTGAGTTCGACACATGAAGACAGAAACGAAAGAGAAGAAGCTCATTCAATGAACGAATGAAAGTATTCTACATAGGCGATTGGTTGTTAAAAGCAGATAATTTATGTCACAAATACTTAACAACTAACATTATTTAATATTAATTTATTTTCAATTTTTTTTCCTAGCAACGGTATTTAACGATTCTTTAAAATATGTAACGTACTCACCTTAATATATACATTAAATACTAGCGGGGGTACCCGGAAATGTAAGAGGTAATATTTTAACACCCTTATGCATTTTCTTTCTGCAATTTGACCAGCGTCCTCTAACTTGAACATAGCGCACGTTCAAATTAGAGGAGTTCTATTGTATTTAAAAATTTTAATAAATTTTACTATTCTTAGACTGTTTCGTTTGACTTCTAGATAATATGTACCATCAAATCTGAGGTGGTATTTCAGCCTCTAAACTCAAAAGAGCAAGTTACAAGTGATGGAGGTTTGTGACCATGAAAGTGCTGGTGTCCCAAGTAAAAAAATTTTAGAAAAGTTTTAGAAAATATAAAAAACAGAAAATAACCAAAAAAATATAACCGAGGAAGTTTTGTCAGCTTTCGCACTTTGACTAAGGGGTTTTGTTCTAGGGGCTTTTGTGCTAGGGGGTGTTTGTCCGGATCCCAGAAAATATACCTCTCAAAAAGCATAGCTTTCATTTCATTCTGAAGCGTGAAGTTCGAGAATGTATATCAACTAAGTTCTATTTTGGGTTTAGCATAAAGAATAAGTCTTCAAATGAGACTTTATAATATAAGAACATTTCTCCAGACTTTTATTTGCAAACATCCATGTTAGCAAATAAAAGAGAACTTTGGGTGAAGTCTTCTGTTTAAATTTTATCAAGTAAACTGAAAAGAAAATATTTACTTTAGCATTAGTTCTTTCAGATATTTGAAATGGTAATTTCAAGTAAGATTTGTTATTTGGAATATAACTTCATTTTATATTTCATGACCTTCAGCTGACATTTGGTGGAAATTTCGGTTAAAACTCTATTCGTATTTACTGATTTACAATGTTAACGCGAATATAATATGACGTTCAACATGTATTTTATCCTCTTCTATAATGCGACCCCATGTACAACCATAGTTAGATTAATATTTTCTAACGAAACAAACGAAATATCGCTCTTTTACTCTTTTACTTGTTTCAGTCATTTGACTGCGGCCATGCTGGAGCACCGCCCTTAGACGAGCAAATCGACCCCAGGACTTATTCTTTGGAAGCCTAGTACTTATTCTATCGACCTCCTTTGCCAAACCGCTAAGTTACGGAGACGCAAACACACCAGCATGGCTGTTAAGCGATGTTGGGGAGGGGGGACAAACACAGACACACAAACATATACACACACACACACACACACACACACACACACACACACACATATATATATATATATATATATATATATATATATATATACGACGGGTTTCTTTCAGTTTCCGTCTACCAAATCCACTCACAAGGCCTTGGTCGGCCCGAGGCTATAGTAGAAGACACTTGCCCAAGGTGCCACGCAGTGGGACTGAACCCATATATATATATATACATATATACGACGAGTTTCTTTCAGTTTCCGTCTACCAAATCCACTCACAAGGCTTTGGTCGGCCCGAGGCTATAGTAGAAGACAATTGCCCAATGTGCCACGCAGTGGGACTGAACCCGGAACCATGTGGTTGGTAAGCAAGCTACTTTATTTCATAAATATTTGCCATAAAGGCATTACAAAGAGGGGACGAACAAGGACAGACAAACATAAAAGGGGTGAAGTAGCTGTATCGATTAAATATTTACAATTTTAAATATACAATAATACTTTGATTATATTACCACACAGCCACTCCCGCGCCTATCGCTGTAAATTTTGTAACAAAACACAAAACACTAAAACTAGAAAAAAAGTAGCCTGGTGGTGGTGGTGTGGTAAGAATTTTGATTCCTAACCACATGGTACCGGATTCAGTCTCATTGTGTGGCACCTTGACCAAGTGTCTTCTACTACAACCTCGGGCCGATTAAAGCTTGTGAGTGGATTTAGTAGATGGCAAACCCCCGTGAGTTCGACACATGAAGACAGAAACGAAAGAGAAGAAGCTCATTCAATGAACGAATGAAAGTATTCTACATAGGCGATTGGTTGTTAAAAGCAGATAATTTATGTCACAAATACTTAACAACTAACATTATTTAATATTAATTTATTTTCAATTTTTTTTCCTAGCAACGGTATTTAACGATTCTTTAAAATATGTAACGTACTCACCTTAATATATACATTAAATACTAGCGGGGGTACCCGGAAATGTAAGAGGTAATATTTTAACACCCTTATGCATTTTCTTTCTGCAATTTGACCAGCGTCCTCTAACTTGAACATAGCGCACGTTCAAATTAGAGGAGTTCTATTGTATTTAAAAATTTTAATAAATTTTACTATTCTTAGACTGTTTCGTTTGACTTCTAGATAATATGTACCATCAAATCTGAGGTGGTATTTCAGCCTCTAAACTCAAAAGAGCAAGTTACAAGTGATGGAGGTTTGTGACCATGAAAGTGCTGGTGTCCCAAGTAAAAAAATTTTAGAAAAGTTTTAGAAAATATAAAAAACAGAAAATAACCAAAAAAATATAACCGAGGAAGTTTTGTCAGCTTTCGCACTTTGACTAAGGGGTTTTGTTCTAGGGGCTTTTGTGCTAGGGGGTGTTTGTCCGGATCCCAGAAAATATATCTCTCAAAAATCATAGCTTTTATTTCATTCTGTAGCGTGAAGTTTGAGAATGTATATCAACTAAGTCCTGTCTTTGGGTTTAACATAAAGAATAAGTCTTCAAATGAGACTTTATAATATAAGAACATTTCTCCAGAGTGTACATGAATGTCCCGTAGACATTTAGACTTTTATTTGCAAACATCCATGTTAGCAAATAAAAGAGAACTTTGGGTGAAGTTTTCTGTTTAAATTTTACCAAGTAAACTGAAAAGAAAATATTTACTTTAGCATTAGTTCTTTCAGATATTTGAACCGGTAACTTCAAGTAAGATTTGTTATTTGGAATATAGCTTCATTTTATATTTCATGACCTTCAGCTGACATTTGGTGGAAATTTCGGTTAAAACTCTATTCGTATTTACTGATTTACAATGTTAACGCGAATATAATATGACGTTCAACATGTATTTTATCCTCTTCTATAATGCGACCCCATGTACAACCATAGTTAGATTAATATTTTCTAACGAAACAAACGAAATATCGCTCTTTTACTCTTTTACTTGTTTCAGTCATTTGACTGCGGCCATGCTGGAGCACCGCCCTTAGACGAGCAAATCGACCCCAGGACTTATTCTTTGGAAGCCTAGTACTTATTCTATTAGTCTCTTATGCCGAACCGCTATGTTACGGGGACGTAAACATGCCAGCATCGGCTGTCAAGCGATGCTGGGGGGGGGGGGACAAACACAGACACGCAAACATATACACACATACATATATACGACGGGTTTCTTTCAGTTTCCGTCTACCAAATCCACTCACAAGGCTTTGGCCGGCCCGAGGCTATAGTAGAAAACACTTGCCCAAGGTGCCACGCAGTGGGACTGAACCCGGAACCATGTGGTTGGTAAGCAAGCTACTTTATTTCATAAATATTTGCCATAAAGGCATTACAAAGAGGGGACGAACAAGGGGCGACAAACATAAAAGGGGTGAAGTAGCTGTATCGATTAAATATTTACAATTTTAAATATACAATAATAATTTGATTATATTACCACACAGCCACTCCTGCGCCTATCGCTGCAAATTTTGTAACAAAACACAAAACACTAAAACTAGAAAATAAGTAGCCTAGTGGTGGTGTGGTAAGAATTTTGATTCCAAACCACATGGTACCGGATTCAGTCTCATTGTGTGGCACCTTGGCCAAGTGTCTTCTGTTACAACCTCGGGCCGATTAAAGCTTGTGAGTGGATTTAGTAGACTGAAACTGAAAGAAGCCCGTTGCATATGTGCATATATATATGGCATTAAAACTGAATGACTCTATCCAGACACATCAATATATATATATATATATATATATATGTGTGTGTGTGTGGGGGGGGGTCAGTGAGGATGGATATTTTTGAAATGGCTATTACTCAGCCCCAGGGGTAGGGACATATGTCCGACAGGTACCATTCGGTCTGTGATGTTTTAGCATGTCTTTCTTTTTTCATTTCAGGTGAAGCCATGGCGCTGTGTACGATAGAGTATCGCGTATTTGCCTACGACAGTTACATGAAGACTAACGAGTCTGTCGCAGCAGTTCACCATGAGTTTCGGCGCTACTTCAACATTCACCGAAATCAGGTTGTTTCCACCCATAACACAATCTTACGATGAGTGAATGCACTTCGTACACGAGGTACACTAATGAATAAGAGACCGGTAGGGGCGCCACGAACAGTACGAACCCCCAAAAATGTGGAATACGTCAGACAAGCTTTGATACGGAGTCCGAATCTATCTGCTCGGAGGCATTCTACAGAACTTGGCATCGGTAATCGATCGGTAAGGCGTATTTTGCATGAAGACCTGCATTTCCACCTGTACAAATTGGTCATTGGGCAACAGTTGAAACCATAGGACTATGCACAGAGCAATGCTGGAGAGAGTGGAAGCCAACTTCCAAGAACACCTTCGGAAATGCATCAATGAAAACGGAGACCACATGATGGATGTTGTTTTCCACACTTGGTTTTTAAGAAATGCTAATTCAATACGAAGACATTGATGTCAATAAAATTTGTTTGCAACAAAATTTAATGATTTTGTGAATTTTTAAAAAACGTCCGTCCTCTCTGCCCCACCCTCTAAGTGTGTGTGTGTGTGTGTGTGTTTACATTGCCATAACTTAACGAAAAAGACTGATTGAATAAGTATCAGGCTTAAAAAAGTACTTGAGTTGATTTGTTCGACTAAAATTCAAGGTAGTGCTCCAGCATGGCCGTAGTCTTATGAATGAAATAAGTAAAAGATAAAGATAAAAGAAGACAGTAAAACTTAAACACCAAAATTGGCATGGTTCCTATTTGGAGTCATTAACTTTTCAATGAAAACAATTTAACGAAGGTTGTAGTACAGGTTGACAAAAAAGTCATTGCTCATAAAATTTGATCCATTTTAAATAACTCGACCGATAGTTCTTGATTTCAGTCTATCACCAATGTCCCATCCTATCTTTCATGACTTTTGAAACAATGGTATCTATGGCTACATCGCGATCATTCCACAGCAGGTTGTCTTCTAGCATTTAAATTTTCACTGATGTCAATCTTTTAAGATCGTTTGGAAACCATTTGTTTCGGTATAGCTTTTCAAAACTCAGCAAGGTCAGGCTTTTTTTTTTTCTTTTATAGAATACCTCCCGCTGTTATTTCCGCTACATCAAACGCCATGATATCCTGTACTTACTAAATTCGTCCTTAACCCTTTAGCATTTAAACTGGCCATATCAGACCCAAATATTCTACATGTTTTTTATGTTCAAATTGACCAAATTCAGTTTCTCACACCTATCATACAATGTCATTCTAAAAATATACTAAAATGTACTAATACGTCACTAAAATCTAGAAGCAATGAGATAATGCATGATTAATTCAAGCCAATTTGAATAAATAAACATTATGCTTGACAGAATAATCTGAATGCTAAACGGTTAAATGATTTGTTAGAATCACAATCAAAACAATTTTCAAACCACGTGGAATTACCGTAAGTAATGGGACTGATTTGTTCGACGACAAATTTTCAAGGCGATACCACAGCATGGCCTCATTCCAGTGGCTGAAACAAGTAACAAATAAAAGATCGGGACTGACTTTCGTTTCATATTTGCTAAGCAAAACGAAACTGCAATATAATGCTTCTTTCGTTTTTTTTTTCTCTTTTGTCCTGTTCATCTGACATAGACTGTTCGATTTCCTATCTCATCCAGAGTTCTGTTCCATGGCACACGAGAGAAAAAAAATATATATGCTTTATCCTTCTTTCCAATTTGACACAGTTCAAAGTTATCTTTTAGCTTATCATTATCGCTTACTTGTTTTAGTCATTTGACTGCAGCCATGCTGGGGCACCGCTTTGAAGGACTCTTAGTCGAATGAATCAATTACAGTACTTATTATTTTAAAGCCTGTTTCTTAGTTTATCGATGTCATTTGCTGAACCGCTAAGTTACGGGGACGTAAACACACCAACACCAGTTGTGAAGCGCTGACGAGGAACACACACACACACACACACACACACACACACACACACACACACAATAGTCTTTTTTCAGTTTCCGTCTACCAAATCCATTCACAATGCTTTGGTTAGTCCAAGGCAATAGTAAAAGGCACTTGCTCAACGTGCCACTCAGTGGAACTGAACCCATAACCATATGGTTGGGAAGCATATTTCTTACCACACAGTCATGCCTGGTTTCTCGCTTTAATTATTATACAGTTGTGAAATTGCACAATGTTTGTATCCAACTCTGAGGAAAGATTCTGGGATAATTTTGTTTTCTGGAGTAGAACTAAACAATGTCTTCTGAAGAATCTCCAGCATCACCCATTTGAAGATTTGAAATACTACCTAAATCCATATTTCTCGTCTTTTGGCACTTTCTTCGCTTGTAATTTTACATGTAGTTTTCTTTTCCAGTACGTCCATCTCTTGCCTTCCATCTCTTCAAACAAATCTTTTCCCTGTTTTGGATAGTAAGTTCACTTTCTCATTCGAGATTATTTACTGCATAGCATTTTCTGCAATACTTCTACCAATAGTTTTATGCTGCTTTCAACAACACCAAATTTCAACAACACCAAATGCTTTCAACAACAACAAATTTCTAGAAGCTGGACACTTGTTCTTTTTAGGAAATTGTATGATTGTGCCAAAAATTGAAATCATTATTATTATCATTATTATTATTTTGGTTTGACTTGGATTTGGTCTTATTCCTGGTTGGATGTATGTGGGTAGTGAGTTACTACCTGTTACCTTAGGTATCCACAAGCTTCCAATAGTTTTTCAAGTGCTTATAACCGTCCTGATAATCTTTCCTGTCTTTTAGGGGCAAACTTTCTGTAGAAGCTCTACAAGGCATTCTATTCTGATC
>NC_142929.1:126854768-126902268 GCF_046866305.1 Octopus bimaculoides | reverse complement strand
TCAAACGGGTCCACCATATCACCTCTTTCGCTATAGCCACTAGGCATAGGAAAATTGCCTTGCCCTCCCGGTTAAAGGAGGTCGGCGGGTCAATCTTCTCGATGGATTCAGCTGATAGCCGGATCCGTCCTACACGTGACAGTAGCTGTTCGATATAAACCCACAGGTCAGCAATGCTCGGGCACTGGACGAGTGCGTGCAGAACGGTTTCGTCGTCCTGAGCGCACCTCGGGCAGGCCCGGTTGACGGCACTTCCGTGCTGGTAGAGCTTATCTCGAACAGGTAGCGCACCTCAGTAGCACTGCCAGGCGAGGGACCTCTGGAAATTATCCATGGGTCCTGGCGCGAAAGTTCTCCCGAACAGACTGTTTAACTGATTATCTTCGACGCCTAGAGTTTCCTCGAGAACGTCGTCGCACTTTTCCTCCACTAACCCTCTATAGAACGCTAGAGTGGAGCTACTACCGATCGCACTGCCCGCCTGACTGAGGGCGGTGAGAGCTTGGGGCACTCGAGGTGCCAAGCGTCCTTTCTCGGTCTACGTTTGATCCAGGAAACGCTTGAGATGTCGTAGACTGAGCGCATGTTTGCGCATCAGCAACCACGGCGTGCCAAGGCCTCCGTTCAGCGGCTGTTGACAGCAGATGGAATACCCTTCAGTGGTACCTGACTCTTCCACAAAAAGTTGAAGAGCAAGCGTACTATCTTGGTTAACCAGCGGTCGGGACAAGGGACGACGGTCAAGCGGTAATAGATAACGGATGCGATGTATGCATTCTCCACCTCCGCTCGACCTTTCAAGGAGAGCTTCCTCTCGGCCCATTTCTGGGTGAGGTTGGCCACCCTGTTCGTCACTTCTTCCCAGTTTTTCTCCAACTGGAGGTCCGGACCGAACCAGACCCCGAGCAGTTTAACGGGTTCGTCTGTCCAGCACCCTACGACGCTGTTGGACGGCATGGACTTACCCCTTCAGGTGCCCAGTTGCAAGCCCACTGACTTTTCCGCGTTAATTATAACGTTGAAAAATACCTTAGGAATGAGAACCCAGGTTCGAAATTTCCCCAAGACACCTGATGAAGAGCTAATAAAGAAATATGAAAGATAGAAATAGAAGATGAAACTTGACCATTATCGTGTATTTAATGAAACGCTTGCGCATGCGTGTATATGATGTTAATTTCTATTATATATATTTTAAGGCGGCGGACAAAATGCTTAGCGGCATTTCATCCATCTTCATGATCTGAGTTCAAATTCCACCGAAGTCGAAGCTCTTCCTTACGGGGTCGATAAAATAAGTACCAGACAAATTCTGGGAACGATGCAGTCAACTTCCCCTCCTCTCAAAAATTACTGGCCCTGTGCCAAAAGTTGAAACTATTATATATATAAAACAAGCCACTCAAGACTAACTCTATGTTGTGTTCAAGGGAAATTCATGTTGCCGCATATTGCTTGGAGAATACTTATCCCAAACTAGGAGAAAACTTATCCCAAACACTTATGATATAAAATCGGAGCTTATCGCCTGCGCTTTGAAGTCATGAACATTAAGGACGATGTGCAATGCTACCTATAGGATAGAAAGTAAGGAATCTTCGATTTAGATATTTGCATAATTCTGAATTATAAAATGTATTGTTGTACATGAGAAGCTGATAAAACAAGGTTTGTATTATAGTCATAAGAAAAAGGTACAACTGATGTGATCTAACTTTAGGAGAGTATACATATATATGTATATATGAGATGAAGTGTAAAGCCAATCCTAGGTACATTCCAACACGGAACACTAATATTTCGAATTAGATATATTAAAGCATTTAACTCTTTCTGTCGCGGTCCATTTGCAACATAATCAACCAAAAAAGTGTTTGATGGTGAAAATCTTACCAGGTGACAGAATTAACATGGTTTTCTTTTATCTTGTGTTTTTATGATCGATCCTTTTAACACAAATCAACGAATTTTGGACTGTAAACTATGACATTAAGTTCTAGTTTCCCGTAAGAAAATGACATAGTTTACAAAGTAAGCTCCTACTTGGCCAGTTGCACCTGCAGCCTGATTTTGATCCCTATTGTAGAAAATTCATATGGGATGCTAGTGACTTTTCCATTGCACCACTCAAAGGAGATGACTAAATGTTCGACGGTGATGTTGATCTGTCTCCCCGTTTAACATCAGCACCTGGTTCTTGAGTGCCTTTAGCAGAATCCACTTTGTTAGTAACATTCGGACCAGATCTGCAGTTTGAGGAGGCATTTCTCCTTCACCCCACCACATCAGTTTCAGAGGCCCTTCCTTCTGGAAACTAGAAACAATTTCAGTATATCCGCGCTAATGCAGAAACAATATACCTTTTAAATTACACCAGGAAAATTTCCCGAAAGCAGAAAGATAAAGTTACATCATAACTGTTTTATGCCATCGTTTCTTCTTGCACAGAAAACTAAATATATGTTGTACTACAGTACTGCAGAGTAAGTAATAGTTTTGATGTTTTACAGCAAATTCTTGTTTACATTCTCCATGAATAGCAACTCGATGAATTAATTGTTATAATTGACTAAACGTGGTTAGGTTATTGTCTTTGAATGTGTAATACTAAATTCTGCGATGACGAAATATTAGCCTAGATATACGTGGAGTGAAAACATTTTCCCCAATAATAGAAATGGATTTTAGGAACATGGGGCATGATGAGATCCATAAAACTAAAGATGAGATGAAAGGTGGCAGGGTTAGACTAAATGAGTATCCTCATAGAACGGGAACGCTAAACCCCTACGTACTCCACCGTTTCCACCACTAATTTTAATCTCAATAAAAATGAAACCTCTTGAAACTACCGTATTTGGTGAGATAAAAGACGCACGGGCATATTAGACGTACCCCAATTTCAGAAAGGCATATTCAGGAGAAAGAGCGTGAGGGACAAAATAGCTTATGAGAGGCCCAACTTTGCATAGAGAGCCCGAGGCATCTTACATGCCATCATCTATCTTCTATATATATAAAAATGAGAATGTGTGTCTGTCTGTCTGTGTGAATCCCTAAAACTCGAGAACTACGCAACCAATTTCATTCAAATTTTACACATGCCTTACTTAGAGTTCCAGTTGTGTTTTAGTCAAAAATTTTTTTTAACTTCTTGCAGAGTTCGAGCACACGGCAACATAATATCTCTTCCACTATTTAAGTATTACGTGTCAAAAGTGAAACAAAAGCACTCATGTCAAATACTTTCACTTTAAAAATGAAACTATTCCACTAACTGAAACAATCACATTTTGATACTGTAATGACAGATACTTTCACAGAGAGAGAAAGAGAGAAAGAGAGAAAGAGAGAGACAGAAAGAGAGAGAGAGAGAGAGAGATGTATATGTATACATATACATGTATATGTACACCATTTCGATACTGTAATGACAGATACTTTCAGAGAGAGAGAGAAGGAGAGAGAGAGAGAGATGTATATGTATACATATAGATGTATATGTACACCATTTCGATACTGTAATGACAGATTCTTTCAGAGAGAGAGAAAGAGAGAGAGAGAAAGAGAGAGAGAGAAAGAGAGAGAGAGAAAGAGAGAGAGAGAGAAAGAGAGAGAGAGAGAGAGAGAGAAAGAGAGAGAGAGAGAGAGAGAGAGAGATGTATATGTACACGTATATGTATAGATATATATATAGAGAGAGAGAGATGTATATGTATACATATAGTTGTATATGTAAACGTATATGTATAGATATATATAGATATAGATCTATATGCATACATGTATATGTATACATATGTGTAGATGTATATATATATATATATAGATGTACATGTAATATGTACACATATATACATATATATACATGCATACAGATATCTATACATATATACACCCATCACACACACATACACATGCACACAAACACACACATTAGTCATTTGTTTTCTTATCCAAAACTACGTCGAAAGTACTAAATGGATCTTTATGAAATTTGGAAATTATATTCTTTGCATAACGGCCGTAACTCCCATGAAAATTCATATATTTTAGATGTTGATGAAATTTTAACCCGAACATAACAGATGAGCATTATTTGTAATTCAACGGTACAACAGTGTAAGACTACCCTTTCAGATATACTTACATTGTGATTTCTGCAATGTGGTGCATAAATTGTCAAGTAAATGAGACGCATCTTTGCCTCCACTGCTGATTCACTTGCAAAGTGTTGAGTAAAATTATTTCGTTGCAGACCTCCGGCCATTTTGTTCTGTTGTTAATTCTGTAGATGACCTCAAACATAAAGTCTTTCCCAACTTTAAACAAAACTACCAAAATCACAATTGGCTATGTGAAAGAGCAATATTAGCTCCAAAAAACGTAGCTGTTACAAAAATTAATCAACACCTGATGCATTCTCTTCCCGGCAATCTTCAAACTTACATGTCTGTTGATACAGTTCCAGATACAAATGAAGTGGTGAACTATCCTCCTGAATTTCTCAATTCGTTGGAGCCTCCAGGACTACCTCCCCACATATTATCACTTAAAGTTGGAACGCCTGTTATGCTGCTCCGCAATCAGGAACCACCAAGACTTTGCAATGGAACACGACTCGTGATAAAGAAAATGATGTTACACGTTATCGAGGCTACCATTCTTTCTGGATGTGCAAAAGGGGATGACGTCTTTATTCCAAGAATTCCTCTTACTCCATCAGGAGCAGACATTCCTTTTACATTCAGAAGACTACAATTCCCCCTTCGTGTGACTTTTGCCATGTCCATAAACAAATCTCAGGGTCAAACACTGTCTGTAGCTGGTCTTCTCTTGGAAGAGCCCTGCTTCTCACATGGACAACTGTATGTTGGTTGCTCAAGAGTGGGCAGCAAAAAAAACCTATTTGTATATGCTCCACAAGGGAAAACAAGGAACATTGTTTACAACGAGGTGTTATAATCACAACAGCAAGAAAGTATGTACATGATTACCTTCTTTTACGAAACTTCATTGACTTTCATATATTTATATTGATATACATATATATACGTGTTTGGGTGCGTGTGTGTATATACATCTCTATATATAAAGATGATGCGTAGTCTAGACGGCGTTTTTAGATTTCATTATTCTCTTTAACCCGGGCAACGCCGGGTATTTCTGCTAGTATACACTATTTGATATTCACTTTCGTTATAAATTCCTCGTAATTTTTGCGAACTGTGTGAAATCATAGTTTTAGTAGAGGAAAGCGTCATGCTGACGAAGGGAGTAATGAAGTCGTTAAACTGAAAATTAAGCGAAATTAATTTTCAGGCTTGGTTGGTTTTTTTGAGAAGACTTTCAGACTGTGATTTATCGAAATCTAAGATAAATATCAAATGTAGAGCTTGGCTTGTTCATTAGATGTGATGATAAAATACAATGGAAGGTTTCTAAAGCGTACATTATGTATTCATGTTTATTAAACTAACAAGTTTCTATTAGTAATTTGGCCGTCAGAGCAAAAACCAAAGATTTCTCATTCTGTCAATTGTTTTCTCACCGTCGCAGTCTGAACTCCGTGAAATGTGATGAATTCTTTGATGAATCAGCTAAAACAACACTTTTTTCTAATAAAGTCATTAGTTTAAGCCTCGTAGCAGGAGGTGTTACATATCACCTGGATCAAATTGGCCGCCCGGCTTCTCTGATCCCCTTATGGGAGGAGGAAGTCCGACATAGCTCAGTACATTACGATATTATTAAGTATCAAGTAGAGGACAGCTTACGTCTATAAGTAACCAGAGGCTTCAATGCACAATTTTTATTCCTATATAGATATATCCCACAAACGGGATACCAAACGATTCCACAAGCAATTCTACAAGCAACTCTCAGTCCCATCTAAAACCTCCACAAAATAATCAAATTAATTTAAGAAACAAGACCCTCTAATTAGAAAATATGAACCACTCCTGCATTGTCTTTATTTCCCCCAAATTTGAATAAGGCTGATGTTATTGGGGTTACTGTCATTTTAAGATTTTAGGCGCCCTCAGAAATGAATTTTTACCTTCTAATCTCAGAGACAGTATCAGTGATAGAGATTCTACCGTGTGTATGCTTGCATATATATATATATATATATATATATATATATATATATATATATATATATTCGCAATGATAGATCGCTAGCCACTATACCTTTTTCTATTTTCTCTCCCTATTTATTTCTGTGTTCCTTTCTGTCGAAGAGCGTAGGCTCGAAACGTAAAAGACTTTCTCACTTCCCGAGCGTTTAACTAATACATCTGTTTGTTGTTTACATACCCGTCTTCGTCTTTTTTTTTTTTTTTAAATTCTTACTACATATATATATATATATATGTTGGCACTCCGTCGCTAACGACGTGGAGGGTTTAAGACAGTTGGGTGCGGTGAGAGAGATTGGTTGCTATTTCTAACAGCTTGAACGACCACCTTATGGCTTCCACTTTCACCTGGTGTATAGAGTCTGGTGTATATCGTTTATACACCAAAACGACTTCGGAGGACCAAAAATTCCATGTGAAATGCAGCGTGGTTTTGAAACATAGTCACGATATTTTAATGTTTACGCTATATATTACTCATTCGTCGACTTGTATGACGGTAAATACGGTACCCATCCACTGGGACTGAAGTTAATACATGAACAAAATGGTATAGTTTTTTAAGATAAGGGTTTCTAATTTTGGCACAAGGCTAGCAGCTTTCAGAGGTTGGGGAGTTTAGTCGATTACATCACCTACAGTCGTTAACCTGTACTTTATTTCATCGACGCAGAAAGAACGGAAGGCAAAGTTGACCACGACAGGGTCTGAACTCAGAACGTATAGAGCTGAAAGAAATGCTGCTAAGCATTTTGTTCGATGCACCAAGATCCCGCCAGCTCGTTACCTTATAGTTTCTAAACTAACTATTGTTTGTTATTTAAGCTTCTATAATAATAACAGTGGAGGCGCGTGACCTAGTGGTTAGGATGTCAGCATCATGATCGTAAGATTGTGGTTTCGATTCCTGGACCGGGCGACGCGTTGTGTTCTTGAGCAAAACACTTCATTTCACGTTGCTCCAGTCCGCTCAGCTGGTAAAAATGAGTAACGTTGCGATGGACTAGCGTCCCGTTCAGCTAGGGAACACATACGCCATTGAAACCGGGAAACCGGGCCTATGAGCCTGGCTAGGCTTTAAAAGGGCGCATTTGATTTGATTTTTTGATAATAATAATAATAATAATAATAATAATTGTTTCTAACTTAGGCACAATAGTGGCAATTTAAAGCGGAGAGGTTAGACGATACAATTAACACCAGTACTTTACTTTGTACTTCATTTTATCGACTTTCAGGAGGACCTCGGCGGAATTTGAACCCAGAATGTAAAGAACGGGAGAAAATACTGCAGAGTAATTTTTTACCGACGCTCTAGTAACTTTGCCAGTGTTTCTACTGAAGTGAGGACACCGCAGCTTAACTTCACCTAAGTTCTCAAAGAACCATCGGTGTCCAAAATGGATTGCTGATGCTCTTGAACATATAACGATGTATTCTTTTTCTACTACACTATCATAAAAGGTAAAAAAACCTATAGTAAAAAGCACTAAGAATACATGCTCACCTATTTCTTTTATTCTTTTACTTACTTCAGTCATTGGACTGCAGCTCTGCCAGGACACCACCTAGAATGATTTCAGTCGAAGAAATCGACCCTCGTGTTTCTTCTTTTTTTTTTTTTGTTTTTAAGTCTAGACTTTAGTTTTCCGGTTAATTTTGCCGAAATGCCAAAGTACAGGTACAGTTTCCATCAACCAAATTTATTCACAAGGCATTGATTAATCCGGAACTATAGTCAAAGACACTTCGTGAATTCGCAACGACGCACTTATTAACCAATCAACCATGCATGCAAATAATAACGATGCTCCTTTCTACTAAAAGCACAAGGGCTAAAATTTGAGGAGGGGGTAAATCGACTGCATCGACCCCCAGTCCTCAATGGTGCTTATTTTATCGACTCCCGAAAGGATGAAAGGCAAAGCTGACCTGGGCGGAATTTTTAACTCAGAACACAGAGACGGACGAAATGCCGTCGAGCATTTCGCACGGCATGGTAACGATTCTGCCAGTCTAAATAATAATAATAATCCTTTCTACTATAGGTACAAGGCCTGAAATTTGGAGTGGGGGGGATAGTCGATTACATCGACCTCAGTACTCAACTGGTACTTATTTCATGGACCCCGAAAGGATGAAAGGCAAAGTAGACCGCGGCAGAATTTGGCAAATAATAAGATAGTTAATAACTTTTAAACGAGTCACTGCTCTCTCTCGCACACACACAGGGTGTCTCATAAAGTAATGATGAGACACAACACTTGGAAAGAAACAACGCAAACCAGCTGATCTGTGGCATCGTACTATTATGGCCATGAAAGGGAGAGCCCGGAGATGCCCTCTTGGAGTTGGTAGCTATCTGAAAGACCTAATATTCAAACCCTGAATTCCTGTACCTTGGTTATGTAGTATATACTTTTCTTAATAACTATGTTTGCTTAAGTCCTAGTAACTTGCGTTTGAAATGTGCCCACCAATACATTACGAGACACTCTGGATGTAGGTATCTGTGTGTGTGTAGTGCAACCACAAGGAGGTTTAAATATAAACAAACGAATTAATGTAATATAATTAAAAAAATAATAATAATAAATAAGCTAGTTGGTCACTCGACCTGCTGCAATTAGAATCCAAATTTCCTTCAAATCACACACTTAACAGTCTGAAAGAAACGGAAGGAGATATTAGATTATGTTTGTTTTACAGAAACTTATGTTTGAAAAATAAAAAAAAAATAAATGACGTTGTCACGACTGGAACGCCTGTGATGTTGGGTCTACTAAATAGATATACAGAGTAACAAACGTGGAGAAGGCCGGGAGGAAACAATTGGACTGAAAGAAGAAATAAGAGGAAGAAAGACAAGGGTGGTGGAAAGTTTTAAAGAGGAAAGTTGATAAAAGAAGTGGAAGCCTGATAAAAAAGCTGAAGGAAATGAGAGAGGGAGTGGTATGAGTGAGAACATAACAGAGGTAGTAGTATGAGTGAGAAATGTCATTGTTAACAAAAAGTGTCGTTTGCAGAGAAAGAGAGAGCTGGTCTGTCGTCGTCGCCGAGCGTGTGTTTTATCTACGAACTACTTACTGATGTGAGTTCTAATGTTTACAACCGACGTGCATAGACGATATTCTCTGAGGGGGGCTTTCCAAAAATGTGCACTTTTCTGAAACTGAAAGCCAGAAGAGAAAGAAGCCGCGATATTGATGAAGGAAATTTATGAGATAGCATTTATTCTCAGCCATCCTTCTTAATATAAAAGTTTTCTTTGCATAGTTTTTATAAAAGAAACTTGCAAGTTTAAACATCAGTTCTAGTTGATTTCAAAGAAAACATGTAAGTACAGTTTGTATACCAAAGACAATACATTTAACGTATGGAATGTTCTTTATTACATGCATAGACTAAAGTTTTTTTTTTGTTTTGTTTTTGAACTTATTAACACCGCCGCTACAGTTCTCTTTAATCAATTAATTTACCTGAGCTCCGACTGAACTAACATTTTAGTATCATTATTCCTATAAAAGAAAACGTTCGAAATTTTTTTTTTAGCATTTGACTATATTTATAGTATCGAACAATTAAATTAATCCCAACAAATTAAGCGAGTTCTATAAAGAAGAATGCTTGAAGCTCAAAGATCCATCTTTCCATTTTATTTGTATCTGAATATAAAGTAAATTATGTAGCATGTGGAATATTCTTCACACGCATGCATATATATATACAATATAAAATTGTACCTCCCACGAAATCATAATATTACTACCAGGACAGTTAATTGCTGAGTTTATTATTTACAAATCTATGGAATTTTTACAAAATCCCAGAGTTATAAATTTAGTGATTTATTAGAGGAGAGGGATTTCGTGTTAGTATAGCGTTTAAGGGTCAGAGATTTTATAGGGTTCTGATTCTCAATAATAGGTAAATGGATACTTATGAATGTAAATAATATAACACGTGTCTGACGTTTTTAATTTGGCGTAGTTTGTATTTTTTATGTTGAAGGTTAATTACTGTTTTATTGGCACAACAAACTCAGCTCGTTTTTTTCCGATTATTTCTTAAAAGCATTTTTGACTAGGCTTTCATTTCTCTTTTCTTTAATATATTTTTATACATACTTCTCCATCTTTTTTAAACTCTAGATTTTTTGAAATAAAGAATCTGAACAGTAATGGCGATGGCGGTTCTTAAGGGCTGCAAGTCTGGTTATTGCTGCCTTCCTCCCCTTAAAAGTTTATCAGTATTTAACTGATAACTAAATCTATTGCATCTTATTGATTACAAAATATTCATTGATAATGGGATATTCAAGGTTTAGAAGAGATTTGAATAGTATGATGTAAGCATGTCCAGAACAATAATGGTATTTTTGGAGAATGTCCTGTTAGTTGAATATTAAATCGATTTTTCTCCCCCTCCCCATGCATTTCCCGCATGCTTCAGCTATGACTGAGATGAGGGACTGAGTCGATATATTCCCCTCTTTCCACCTGCACCTAGGGATTTCTGTCAATTTTTAGAGAAGCTCTCTGAGCAATGTAGACTGGCAGTAGAATTAGCCGAAGAATATTCGCTTTTACTGTCGTCTACATGTATTACTTTAATAGCAAAATAGCATTTTCGTTTAATTTTTACTATGCCTTGCTTAATAATTCCATACTTTGTTTTTTTTTTCTGGCGACTTTCAGAAGTTTGATAAACAAATCCTTGCGGAAAATTTTCCTCCCATGTAAGGGAAGAAAGAATTTTCTTTACCATCATTTTTAAAAATGCCATTATTTTTTATAGAAAATGTTTTTAAAAATTTACATTTATAATAGATAAGGTTTTCGTCAGGCTGCAGCTCTTTTCTGAATTCCGTCTCCTTTGTATAATCAATAATGGTAAATATAGTGAATCTGGAACATGTTATAGACACTTAACAACGTGGCGGTGGTTAAAGAGCTTTGTGAATGAGGGGGGGTTTGATTTTCACGGTCTGTGCTTGTTGTATGTCACTGTATGTATGTACTATTTGTGATGTAGACAGTCAGTTGTAAGAAAAATTCACTTTATTATCATACAAGTATAGTAGTAGTATAGGTTTTTATTTTTTCTACTTTTATTGTTCTGACAGTTAAAAGAGAGACTTCTCCCTAAAATGGTGTCATATTGACAATGGCGCCCGGTAAATAAGTGGAGGGTAGTAACAAAAGATTGGGGTCTAGTCTTTATTTATCTTATTTTCAGCTTTTAACTTTTGTGTGCGAATTAGGGTATTTTTTGTGATTTGTTAAATCAAATGAAAGTAAACTTAAACTATAGACTGTATAAAAATGTGCATTTACAATGCAGTTTCCTTAATAAACTTGTTTTTTTTTAAAAACATGTCTGTACTTTTTGGCGCGTTTTTCTATGCAGTATTATTGTAAAATTAGTTGATTTTCAATTTTTATTTAATTTCATGTAACCTTATTTACTTTTCGCCCTGAAATGCATTTTGAGAAATTCTGTCCCGATCACATTGATTTTAGGTTCTTTTAAAAATTAAGTTATTAAATTTGAAATTTAAATATTTTTAGCATAGTCTATGAAAATTTTATTCCTGTATTTTTTTCTTATAATTTACCAATCAAATTTATCGAAATGTTTATAGATAACCCGAACCATGTTCGAATGTTAATTAAAACTGATTTCTAGAACGGCTACAACACGTCTAAATATATGGAGGTTTTTTTGCATCTAAATGTAAATGCTTTGTAATGATGCAGTTAACTATCCTGGAGTAACTTTAAACTGCTCATCAAACTGGTACAAGTTTGTCAGATTCCTGTTCAAAACTATTTATTAAGTCCAGCGTAAAGTTAGTTGTAAAAACACTTGCAAAACATGACTAAGTTTTAGATTACAAACTGGAGATCTAGCATAGCAAATTGGTCATCTTTTTAATGTAAAGTGTATCTGTTTTGAATAAATAAACCATAGGCTCGGGAACGGGGGATACAAACGCAGTCACTTTTTTTTTTTTTTTTTTTTTTTGTGGTCGGTGGACAAAAAAAAAACTGTTTCAAGCATCTTAGGTTGGACCCGTGTTTCCAACACCTAAGCAAATTTCGTCCCCGCACTTGCGAGAATTACAGAAGCCCTACAATGTTTCTTGTTTAAAAGAGAGAATAGTAGAAACCATATCGGAGGGATTTGATTATTTCGTCCCTTTGCGGGCGGAGTTATGGAATACCTATACTTCGAAGTACCAGAGAAAAGCAGAAAGAATTGTTTTCTTTACTTTGCCTGTATACTTCTTTCATACAACGGAAATAATCCTGGAAAAATGATTATCCAAAAATTTCTATTATTATGCATTTTTGCCCTCTCCCGTGCTCCTTTCATGATGTATGGGGCTTCGAGGTAGGGGCAGTTACTACAACACTGTTCTCTTTTAAGAACTTGAGTAACTTGGGTCTACTCATCGATCACGTCACCCATTTGTAGTTTCACATGTTAGAAATTCATTTTCATTATAATTTTTCAAGTCAGTGACAAGCAATCCTGCCCAAAATGCCTCATGGTATTGAAATACATCTTTTCACTTTCAAGTGTTCAAATCTTAGCGAGGTCGACTTATCTTCCAAAATTTTTCGAATACAGAAGATGAGTAAATCGACATCCTCCTATGTTGCTAATTGTGTTAGAAATATCTACCAATGTTCGAAAAATTGTAATCAAAAAGATTTTTTTCTATTGATTTGTTCTATCTTGCCAAGATTTTCCTTTGTACCTGGAACCGCCACAGGCACAATTATATTCATCAACACGGTATTTTGAAGCCCAGTCAATTTTTATTAAAACTTGTCTCCGTTTTCTCCTATTTAGAATTCAACGGTCCTAAGTTTACGAGATTCGATTGTAAACAAGATTGCTTATATAGGCCTTGTGTTTAAGAACTTAGTTTTAGGTTCTGTCTCACTATCCGGCACCTTGGGCAATGTCTTGAGCGAATTTTGTTGGCGGAAACTGCAAGCCCGGCTTTTGTATGTGTTTGTGTTTACCCCACTTGACAACTGATATTGGTTTGATTCCGCCCCCGTAACTTATGGTTTGGCGAAAAGATTGATAGAATAAATACTAGAATTTTTTTTTAAAAAACAGCCGAAACCCGCCAAGGGGGTGCCCCAGTTTGGCCGTAGTCTGATGATTGAAGCAAATGTAAAAGATATCTTGCTGTGATAGCGTCACGAAGGCAACTTCATGGCACTCCTAACACTGCGTCGTTATTTGCTTAGCTTACTATACATCTTTATCTTGAAACCGTTTTAACTCTAATTTAGGACGCTAGATTGGTTGCTTCTCAATCTATTTGAAGGTAAGAAAAAAGTTGGAAAGTTCTGCCGTATTGCGTCTTCCAATGCCCTGACAGTCCTTGTTATCGTATGCTTCACTCGTTCTTCGTTTTGTCGAGCTTGAACTTTAATCTCGTCGTAAATGGCTAATGTTCTATTTTGTAATCATCAGAATCTAATGGAAACCTCCTTTAAGCATTTTTTCCATCATAATTTTCTGACAACTACGATTTCTTTGTGAGAAAAAATTCAGATTATCACTTCTAGGATCAACCGTTCAAAATAGGAATAAATGCATGCTGTCTTTTGAAATAAACGTATGTTAATCTTCTAGAAATTATCTAGAAAGTTTAGGTAAATAACTAAATAAACTTATCGTTACATTTTATCGGACTTAGCAAGAAATGCACTTTCGGACTTAGCAAGAAATGCACTTTTTAACTTGGTGATTCAAAAATGTTTCCTCAAGTAGTCGAAGAGTATAAAATCTATAATACAAATGTATTTTGACATGTTTTCTAGATTTCGTCATACTTTCACAGTAACTAAATAAAAAATCTTAAAGAATAAATCAATAAATATCACTTTGAAAATTGGTATTTAAAATAATCAATGTGGATGTGTGTATTCATTCTCAAACCTTGCTTTTGAAGTGCCCTGTAGGAAGCAGATTTAAAAACTTTCTAAGTACAATTTTTTGTTGCTTAATATTTACTTTTTTTTTTTTTTTTTTGCATGAATTTCAAATATTAATGTTTTAATGTAATTAATCATCGATTGAATTGAATTAATAATTATTTATGAATTATTTTCTACTCTTGTTTCATCATTATTTTTCTCTTTATGGTTCTTATGCGAAAATGATTTAAATTTTCATTATTTTTCTGTTATATCTTTTCCTCAGGAGTCAGTAAGTAGTCTTCCTTTTTTTTTCTTTTCTTTTTTTTTTTTTTTTTCTTTATCACTATTTTGTTTAATTTAGAGTTCTGTTCAGCTCTCTTCTGCCAAAAATAATCCATTCGTAATATTTGACAAACCAGAATAAATCCTGGTACATAAGGCAAGCTTTGCTGTTGCATGCATGCTCTATCTGAGATATTTTTTTACTTTATTAATGTTTTTGATTGTTCAGTGCAAGGAAGAAGGTTAACATTTGTCTTAAAGCTACTGAAACGGACTTCCTTAAAGGTACTCCAAGGCCAGATGCGATGTTAAATTGAGCGACACATTAAGTCTGCTACCTGCCCAAGAATGCGAACGGTTGCTCCGGACGGTTTCCTCGCAATTCCCGTCGTCTCTGTAGAATACTCTTAAAGTTATGCATATTCTGTGACATAGCTACAGTTTCACGTCTCTCCGACTTTGTTTCTTCGTATTTTTTAATGAAACTATGCAGGGACAAGTCTTGGAGTGTGTGAATTAAAACTACGCTGATAAAAGTCATCAGTTAACGTCCATCTTCCATGTTGGCACGGTTTGGATGGTTCGACAGGATCGATGAACCAGAAGACTGCGTCAAACTCCAATGTCTGCTTTGGCATAGTTTGTGTGGCTGAATATGATTCCTAACTCAAAATTTTATTGAGTGTACTGGGTGCTTTTTTTTATTTACTTTGCAGAATTTCATTAAGAAATTACCATTTTTCATTAAATTACGAAGAAACAAAGTCGGTGATTATGGGTTAAAACTGTAGGTATGCTTCTTATTCAATGAAAACATTATTATTATTGTCCCAGTTAGCTTCATAAAAACTTGGAATGGTATTTTTCCGACTGTTGAAGGCTGAAAATGTATTTTAATTGAAAAAGTTCTTTGACAAATGTTAAGGAAGCCCAAAGCTACATTTATATATAATTTGAAATGTTTAAGATTTTTTAAAGATGATATATTTGCGTGCTACTTTACTGATCGAAACAGCGAGAAAATGAAAGTACAATACTACAATCTTTTGTATGTAATGACTTATTTTCATGAATGAATGACAGTTTCACTACGAAGTCTTCAATATGAATGAATTATTTTTTGAACTACTTTCACTTTGAACTTCTTTCACTATGAACGACTACTTTCACTACTCACTACTTCATTTACTGAATGCAACAATTGTTTCGTTCAAATTGTTCTCTATCTACCAAATTTCGCAAGATCTTTGACCTAGGCTGGTATGAACAATACCTGTGGTACTGAAAAGAAGAATCGAACACGAAATCATAATTTGCAGAAAGCGTTTCTTAACAACACAACCAGCCAGCAAATACTATTTGCATGAAGAATTGGATGTTTTCAAATACAAGTTTAGATTGTTTTCGCCAGCATTTCATCAAGTTTACTGAGGAATACGTGATGCACCAAAACAGCTTACAAACTATGAGTCCTACATAATCTTGGGAGAGACCTTTAAGATATTTACAAGCTAGGCGAACTGAAATGGATAATTCTGTTTCTCTGCAGAGTTCTTTTTAATATCTTAAGTTGTCGTTTATATGTTGATGTCTTCTAGTAACCTAAGCTAAATAGTTATTTTGTTTTTCATGTAATCTGTGCTTATGAACTTTTAGCATTCATTGTCTTAGATTATTCATTAAACGTTACGTTTTTCTATTTTGAAATCATAATGTCACATATTCAGGTCATCAAGGTCGATAGGTGTCAGTAGATACAACTGAATTAATTTTTCCAGTTCAGATAAATTGCTTCTTCCTGCTTTAGCCATTGCAAAGAAGACAATCCAGTTTGAAAAAAACAGCTTTTTTCCATGAGAAAAGTGGAACTTTAAAAAAAATAACAATAAAATTTGATTTTATTGAAGGCTGTGCCTGGGAAGTTTGCTATTTATTTAGTCTCATGAACTTAATTTTTAAAATCCTGAGACTGACATTTTTGGAGACAGAATTAAACATATATGTTATTGGCAAAGAGATACTATGTTAATTTCAAACTAATTTCCATTATGAAGGTTAGTATTGCTAGACTTTCAGATGTACACATCCTTGCTTACATATGTGCACCACTGTATTTAGTCAAAAGCTTTAGAGTACCAAGAAAGTAGATTTCTTACTTTAGACAACACATTCCATGAAGAAATATTAAATCTTGAATTATTTTTCTGGCAAGAAGCTAGTAATTTGAGATAAAATTTGAAGAGCACTTTCTAATAAAGATCAATGAAAAGCAAATGGTGTACTTTAATGTAAGATCTGTCATGTCAAATTGTCCAAGCCATGTCAGCATCGAACATGGACATAAAATGATGAAATTACAATTTGAGTTTTGGTTATACACTCAAACTAAACCTGCTTTCCATTTTCCCTGACCTCTCTCCAGTTCAAGTGTGGGTGTTCAAGGACAATTTTACAAGATTAGATGAATTTAAATTGGAAAGACTGAGAAATAATCATTTGAATAATAAAGAATTGTTTATCTGAATCAGAAATTTGACTTTTAGACTATTATTAATCAACATTTGTATATTATCTGAATAATTTCATAATCTGATGATGAGGTCACTTAGCATTTTTCATAAATACTGAGCTTAGATTGTAAAAGGGCATTACATATATATTATACATTTTCATTAATGCTTGAATATTGTAAAGAGTTTCTCTAGATTGTCATACGAGATTGTATTTGGTTCTAGTTTGTGTTTAGAAGGTTTAATAAAGTGTTAATATTTCTATATATGGTGTCTGTGCAGAGGAAATATTTTGGATGTATTCCATTAGTGGTGGTGGGTTTTTTTTTGTTGTTAATTTCTTTTTATTACAAAAGTTTAAAGGTACAACCTAAATCTGTTGTTCTTGGCACTCCGTCGCTTACAACGTCGTGGGTTCCAGTTGATCCGATCAATGGAACAGCCTGCTGGTGAAATTAACGTGCAAGTGGCTGAGCACTCCACAGGCACGTGTACCATAGTTCTCGGGGATATTCAGCATGACACAGTGTGAAAAGGCTGACTCTTTGAATTACAGGCACAACAGGAAGTAAGAGTGAGAGAAAGTTGTGGTGGAAGAGTACAGCAGGGTTTGCCATCATCCCCTGCCGGAACCTCGTGGAGCTTTTAGGTGTTTTCGCTCAATAAACACAATGCCCAGTCTGGGAATCGAAACCGCGAGTCTGCTGCCCTAACCACTGGGCCATTGTGCCTCCACTAAATCTGTTGTAGAAGCTGGTAATAGATAATAGCTTAGGAGTAAGTGGTAATAAAGGAATATTAGTTAGTCCACATTACTCTTTAAGGAGCATTGGGCTGGTTTCTCTAGCATATATATTCCTCACTGGACAGGACACAATGCATTGCCCAGACTGGGAATCGAAACCACAATCTTACGATCATAAGTCCTACACTGTAACCACAGTAAAGGAATATAGTTGCTCTGAACTGGAGTTCTCAGATGAATTTCGTAAAGTAGCGCATTTTCAAAAATTGTGGTCTAGGCCCAAAATAGAAATTTTATTTGTGAATAAAAAATATGTAGGTATGCTCTTAGTTGAGTTAGTTAAACAAATGGAAAAAAAAATTGATGGGAGTCAGTCGTGAAAAGTAATGTAATTCACTATTTGTAGTCCAATCTTGGTATTTCTTTTCCATACAGGAATGCCTGATTCATTTGTGTAGGAAAATTTAGTGTTAGTTGCCGGAAAACAAGTCCTGAATTACCAAAGCAACCAAGGAAAATCACTGGAGGCTCAATAATTCTGAAAGCTTATCTAAAAGGGATTTGACAAAGAGGTTCACGTGGTATGCTTTGAAATACATTAAAGATAAATTTTAGGAAGATGCTTGGCTTATTACAATAGGGCTGTGCCCATCTTTCTCTAGGTCATAATTGACTTCTTCCAGAGAGAGAATTAATCCCATCACTTGACTGGTAATCTGGTAATCTGATAAGAAGTAAAGTTGATCTTGGGACTTGAACTCAATGTGCAGAGAGCCAGAAGAAATGCTGCAAAGCATATTCTATCAGATGCTCTGACTAAACAAATATTCTGTTTCTTAGACTCAATCATTAGTCTTGGTTTCTGGTGTTGAGACAGCAGTTGGTTATTGAACTTTACACAATCAGAAATTCAAAAAGCTTAAGTGTGTAAAATAAGTCACAGAGGTTGATGGATATTAAAATAATGTCATTGCAAAATGCTTCGTTTATAACACCAGTCAACACTCCTCCAGCAGATAGGCTTATTGCTTTTATTTCAGCTGGTGTTATATTTATAATGTAAATTTTTACTTTTTGTACTCTATAATAGATGTAAGAAATAAGACTTGAAATGTTTCATTAATAAGTTATTAGTCTTTATTTTATCTTGAATTTTAATTAATTAGTTATTTTTCTAACAGTTAGGAAAATATCTGTATACTCAATCCTAACCAGCCCTTTTAAATAAAACAATGGGGTAAGTGAAACTCAACTTTTCTCCCATGTAGAATGTTTAGTCAATATAGCTTATTCTGTCCTGGCTCCTCCTTCCTTTTTGCTCTCTCTCCCTACTTCCTTTTTGCTCTCTCTCCCTACTTCCTTTTTGCTCTTTCTCTCTCTCTCCCCCCTTCTCTCTTTCTCTATATACATGTCTTTCTACATGTGTGTGTGTGTGTATATATATATATATATATATATATATATATATATATATATCCACACTTCTCTCTGCATGCTTCTAGTTTGAACTGTTTTGGCTTTGGATTAAATTTTTCTCTTACATTTAGTTATTTTGCTTAATAATGTTGCTCTTCAACTCGTTCTCTTTATCTTCTTTGTAACCATTTGAGAGATCCTGTGAATTTTTAATAAAAATGAAGATGCTGTAGTAAAATTAACTCTAATGAAGCTTTCAGCATAATTGCATTTTCAGTTCAAGTTATTAGCCTTCATGTGGTGGTCAATATTCCTTATCCTATTGAGAGCATTTTGTTGTCTATGAAAGCTATGTCTCTGCCGCTCAAGTTTATATTTAACTGGAGGGGAAAATGGGGATCTTTTTTAAAACAGGGGCCACATTTTTCATTAATGTTTTACGTAGTGTTTTTGGTACCGAAAGACTTTCAAACTTCGTATACTTATCTAGTTTGTGTTATAGAACAGAAAAATATTTTTGTATTCGAATTTATTTCATGTAAAAAATTCTTATTTCGATAATTTCAACCAATCACTGACAAGTATTCAGTTGTTTACATTTACTCCTTTGGCTCATTAAGCGATGTAAAGCGTATTTAATCTCCATACCTTCGTTTTATTTGCTTTTTTCATTTTAAATTTGCTTTAACTCTAACCCTAACCCTAGGGTTAGGGTTAATTGTTTCAGAATCGTTTGTTTATGTAGTCGGCACTTAATGTATATCGACTGAATGGACGTCAGTGATTGGTTGAAATTACAGAAATTCGACAACTTTAACATGGAATAATTTATGGATTTCTTTTTTTTTTAAGAAGACTAAGAGAAAAAGATGTTTTATGACACATTCTACCAGTGTTCCAAGTTTCAAAGTGTTTTGTTAATGAAAAATGTGGCCCCCGTTTTAAAAAAGATCCAAAAATGGTTTAGGTATCCAGGATTAACTAGTTTCCTTACAGGTTTTGTCTACAGAATCAAGTGGTGCTAGTAACCTTAGGTCATAGAAGCATGACTATGATAGAATAAGCTCAGGATTTAACGTATTTATTACTATATTTATGTTGAAATGCACTTGCCTTGTGTTAGTCAATTATTAATACAATGAAGAATTTAAAATAACTCAAGCTGGTGTTTGCATAAGTTAACATGACATTTTGATGGAAAGTTTTAATTTAGCATTTAAATTGGCCATATCTGGTCAAAATATCCCACTTTCATGTTAAAAATAGCCAAATCTGGCCTTTTATACATACCTTACAATGCCATTCTAAAAATAGATAATTATGCTGAAATCTCAAAGCTACAAGATGCTGCATGATTAATTCAAGACAATATGAATAAATAAGCATTGCATTTGATTGAGTAATCTGAATGCTAAAAGGTTAAATCACTTTAAAACAGGTAATTTGCATCAGAACCACAAGTGATCTTATGTGGGTTGGTATCAAATGTATTAAATGCTGTGGTATTTAACCCTTTAGCATTGAAGTTTCTCCGTGAAATATATTTATTCATATTGCTTTGAATTAATCATGAATTATCTTGTTGCTTTGAGATATCAATTGATGATGTGATTGTTTATATTTCTAGATTGACATTGTAGGGTGGATGTGAAAGGCTGGATCTAGCCAGTTTGAACATGAAGCAGGTACAATATTTTGGTTGGATATAGCCTGTTTAGATCCTAAAGGGTCAAATTTTTAGGTTTGATGTATAATACTTAACCGTAGTAATTGATTGCTGATTTTTGATTTGTAAAGCTATCCCATTAACTGCTCTCCTTGGTGCGTGTATGTTTCAACAGGCATAATTTTTTTTTTTACCTAGTTTTATGACCTAAATAGTTACTGAACTGGTATTCAAGATCGGCACCTTTTCATTTAAACTCTACTAACTTTAAATCTGAGCTGTCTATTAGGTGAAAACAATATTGTCAAATGCTTCACTGCATGTCTTGCTCCACTGCCTGCCATTTATGTATCATTACTGCATGTAGCAGCTCTAGATATTGGCTAACATTTTGACTTTTTGGTTTAGTTATATGTACAAGTATCCCTACCACATTAGCAAAACCACTTATGCAATAATGTTTAAAAATCCTTCTTACAATCAGCAACATTCAGTAAAACTATCGCTATCAAGGCTGTGATGTAATGCTCTAGTTGAATATTATTTTGAAGAAAGTCCTGATCTCTTCCCCTTTTTACTTCCCACTAGAAATAATACCATGTTTAGGTTAAATAAATTTAAAGAAAAAGATCATATTAATTGAGTGAGGGTCACTACTGAACTAAATGTTTTGTGTGCTTTACAGTGCATGTGCATACACACAAATTTTGAACGGGGGAACTTAAATAGATGAAGCTATATATATAATATAAACATGTAAATATTGGGTTATAAAAGACTCTTGAATGAAAAATTTGACTGCTACCAATGTAGTTTGCTTTTATACCTTAGTTTCATTTAAATTTTTCTGATCGAAACTAATATGTGAGATAAACTTAGCTTGTGAAGACTTATTGGGGCAAGCGAAAGCGAAATCAGGATGGCACCTGTGCCCAGCATCGCCTTTCTGGCACTTGTGCTCGTGACATGTGTAAGGATTTTCGAGCGAGATCGTTGCCAGTGCCCCTGGACTGGCTCTTGTGTGGGTGGCACATAAAATACACCATTTTGAGTATGGCCGTTGCCAGTACTGCCTGATTGGCCTTCTTGCCAGTGGCATGTAAAAGCACCCACTACACTCTAGGTGGTTGGCGTTAAGAAGGGCATCCAGCTGTAGAAACTCTGCCAAATCAGATTGGAACCTGGTGTAGCCATCTGGTTTCACCAGTCCTCAGTCAAATCTTCCTACCAATGCTAGCATGGAAAGCGGACGTTAAACGATGATATATATATATATTGATATATTGTTATCATCATTTAACATTTGTTGTCCATGCTGGAAAGCCATATATATATATATATATATATATATATATATATATATATATATATATATATTATCTCTTGTCTTTCTGTTTTTAATCAATAAAATGATTGCTTAATATTTGGTATTTAGGAAGACAATATAAAAGCTTATGAACATGGATTTTGAACAATATGCACACATAGCTTTCCTATAGTTTTCATCTGCCAAATTCGGTCACAAGTGTGAGTGGCCTCTGGCTTCAGCAGAAGGCACTTGTCAAGCTGCTGCACAGTGGGTTGGCATTCAAAACCTCTTGGTTGGGTAGCAATCTTCTAAACAACATGGTCACTTTTGTGCCTTTGAAAACAGTGAAAAATGAAATATTAGCAACATAAGCAGTATCAATGCCATATAGTAACCATTATATCCAACTTAACATGGATGTGTTGTTAGAATACTGAATACTGTGTTATTACCTTTGTTAGGTCCTTTCATATTGGCACTTGGTGCCTAAAAGCACACACAAATTATAACAGATGAGAATTGCCTGTCATGTGTGCCAAAATTCCTATATTACAATTTCCTTCTCCTGGAAATCACCACTGGGAAACATCTGGTGAATACTGCTTCCATAATTAATAATGAATTTTGTTATAAATCTGCTGGCTATTTGCGACATTAGTGTCTTAAAAGATGCTGATATTCTATATATTGTAGCAGTGAGATTTGATAGGCATGTCGTGACCGGATGCTTTTCACTGATGCTTTTTAGTAGAATAAAATCACATATGGGAATTCGGCTGCTCATCACAGACAATTCTCATCTGCTATGATCTGTGTGTCTGTGCTTTTATGCACCAAGCACCTATATGTGAGGATCTGCAGTAACAAGGTCGATTGCAAGTCTTGTGCTGGTGTCACATAAAAAGCACTTGGGCCAGTGCCACACAAAAGTGCTTGTAGTTTTACTTAAAAGTGTTTGTGCAGTGACACATTAAAAGCACACACTGCAAAGTGGTTAGTGTTAGGAAGGACATCCAGGTGTAGAAACCAAGACATTGGTGCAGCTCTCCAGCTTGCTAGCTCCAGTCAAACTGTCCGACCCATGTCCAGCATGGAAAACATGTTAAAAGAGCGTGATGATACTCGGTGTTCCAACAAGACCTCCATGTTAAGTTGGATATAATAAGGGTGAAAAATATTGGGGAAAGTATTTTTCAATTGCTTTCAAAAAGTAAATTATAGACAAAAGTGAGTGTTTATAGGTTTATATCTTCCCATGTGAAACAAACTTAAAATTTATGTAAATACTTAAATCATTTGGTTCAGATTTTAATGTGATCTTGACTACAAAGAATCTTTGTTCTTTATTTTTTGTAGGAAAACAAAATTAGTATTGAAAAGAAGAGCAAAAAGTTTGAAATAGATCCAATGCTTTATATCTGTTCAAGATCTTATGATGAGAGCTGGCAGAAATGTTTGGTAGTTTGCTGGGCAAACTACTTCATGGCATTTCATCCAACTTTACCTTTCATCCATTTGTGGTTGATAAAATAAGTTCCAGTTCAACACTGGGGTTGTTGTAATCAATCCTTCTCTGAAATTGCTGGCTTTGTGCCAAAATTTTAAACCAATATTTAGACAATATCTTTAAAAAAGTATCCTTTACTAGCAAAACCTGAAAGTTTTACAAGTTAAGATATACTTATTAAGAAGGAAATGATTTCTCCTTCCTATATAAATGGAGCAACAGAGTAACAAGATCTCGTTCTGTTACAATATAGTTTAATAGGAATAATATGAATTCTGTAAAAGGAAGAAGTGAAAAAAAAACATCGACTTCACCAATTAAGAAAAGTGGGTAACATGGTTGCTATTATATTGACACCTTAGTTGCAAAACAGTCTCCTTTCAGCCTAACAAAAAATGGTTCATCTCATTACTGCATGCTGTCTCATACATGTCAGTTACTGATTTTCACATCATTATGTAGCGATTCCTTCATAGCAACAGGTGCTATGAGACTGCTCTTGGGTTCTATGATGCAATGTTCCATAAAAGTGATCTAAATTAAAACCGATCAAAATTCTGATGTTAATTTATGTTCCAAACACCACCTTCAGACCGAGTTATCTTAGTAAATTATTCATTATTCTTAAAACTAAAACAAAGGCAGTGTATTTCAGCAGAAATAGAACAAAAGTGTAGAAAATTAAGACATAACAAGCTGTTTTGTAGCTTTGTTGTTGACTTTATATTTTCATTTTGATGTGTAAGACAAAAACATGAGAAGAATAGGAACCGAGCACATATATTACTGCTTTGCAGTTAACTTTAAATAATGGGCTTATGTTTACATTCTAGAACTTAGTAATCCTTTTATAAATGTTTATTATAGCCATATTTTTCTCTTCGAATTTTTTGTTATCCAATGAACTTCTTTCCTAGCAAATCTTTTATTACCGGTTCTTTCCAAGCATTGGCCACTGACATGAAATTATCGGGTAACATCTAAAAAGAGCTGCTTGAATCCTAAAGTAAATATTATACAAAATGGACTTCCAAAGATTTTTTTTTTCTTTATAATCTAGTTAAATCTTAGCTTGGCTGTTCAGAGGAATAGGGGGAAAAAAAAAACACTCAGACCATTCCTCTCCTGACTGTTGCTCCCCCTTTGTGAGTTCTTCCCCCATCCCAGGGTAAGAATCACTAGTCTACATTGTGTCACAAAGATAACTGAAACAACTTTGTACATTGGAATCATTTGAAAACAAAAACTTCTTTGCACTCTTTCAGCCTTATATCAGAGGGAACATTGACTTCTTAAGTTTTATCTGGTGAAACTTTGCTCATAACATTTATTCATGTAAAATTGATAAATTTATCTTTTTGTAATGAAACAATAGCAGATCAAAAAGTAAGGCAAAATATGGAAGCTGTGCATCATAGACACCGTTTAAAAGATAAGTCAACCCAATTTTGTGTAAAAAGAATCTAAATGGGCATAGTTAAATGACATGAATATTTGTGTATCTTTTGCATGTATGTACGTGTGTGTGTGTCATCATCATCATCATCATCATCATCATCGTTTAACGTCCGCTTTCCATGCTAGCATGGGTTGGACGATTTGACTGAGGACTGGTGAAACCGGATGGCAACACCAGGCTCCAATCTAATTTGGCAGAGTTTCTACAGCTGGATGCCCTTCCTAACGCCAACCACTCAGAGAGTGTAGTGGGTGCTTTTACGTGTCACCCACACGAAAACGGCCACGCTCAAAATGGTGTCTTTTATGTGCCATCCGCACAAGCCAGTCCAGGGGCACTGGCAACGATGAAGCTTGCTTCCCAACCATGTGGTCTTGGGTTCAGCCTCACTGCTCAGTTCCATGGGCAACTGTCTTCTGCTATAGCCTTCATCATCCTCATTTGACGTTCTCCTTCCATGCTGGCATGGGTTGAACGGTTTGACAGGACCTCGCAGGCAGGAGCCTGAACCATGCTTCTGTGTCTTTTAGTACAGTTTTTATGGCTGGATGCCCTTCCTAACACCAACCATTCAACAGAGTAGGCTTAGGGGCACAAATGCCTTGTTTTCATTGATAGAAACTGAAAAAAGTCAGTTAACCTACATATATTAGGTCATCCCATAAATAATGGGCGCTTTTATACTTTAGTCAAGCAAATTGATTTGCTTGACTAAAGGCCACGGTCAAAGGACTGAAAACAAATAAAAGAAAAAGGGATAGGATAGTGGCTGCTGTTCCTCACAGCTAGCTGGACTGATAACCTCCTTGTCTAAAGTGTCCCTTACTAACTCCTCTTTCTACTCTCTCACCCTTGTTGCATTCACTCTCCTTCCCATTTCTGTATTAAAACACTCAGAGTATCAACACTGCCCCATCCCCAGAATCTCACCAATTTATAAAATCTTGCGAAAGTCATGAGCAGTCAAATGAAATTATTCTTTGTAACCTAGTACTTATTCTATTGGTCTCTTTGGCTGAACCGCTAAGTTATGGGGATGTAAACACACCAGATGGTAGGGTGGCAAACACATACACACACACATATATTTACGACGGGACTCTTTTAGCTTCTATCTACCAAATCTACTCACAAGGTTAGCCCGAGGCTATAGTAAGAGACACTTGCCCAAGGTACCACACAGTGGAACTGAACACAGAACCATGTGGTTGGTAAGCAAGTTACTTACCACACAGCCACTCTTAAATGTCATTCATCAAAAAAAATAATTGCAGTTAAACTGCGAGCAGTGTTATCTAATTGTATTGAATCTGTGATGACCTACTCCTGCGCTTGAAAAAATATAAAGTCATACATGAATATGGCTAGATGGTAAAGGGTTAAAGAGTTCCTTAATATCTTAGGAGTTGAAATTCATTAAATCTACTTCATGAGAAGTTCTCTAATAAAATAGCTTTCACAAAGCCCCAGTTGATATTCACTAGTTTTTATTGCTATTCCTGGTGCAGGAGTGGGTTCGTGGTAAGTAGCTTGCTTACCAACCACATGGTTCCAGGTTCACCCCCACTGTGTGGCACCTTGGGCAAAGTATCTTCTACTATAGCCTTGGGCCGAACAAGTGGATTTGGTAGACAGAAACTGAAAGAAGCCTGTCGTGTGTGTTTGTCCCCTCACCATCGCTTGACAACCAATGTTGATGTGTTTACGTCCCCGTAACTTAGCGGTTTGACAAAAGAACCAATATAATAAGTACTAGGCTTACAAAGAATAAGTCCTGGTGTCAATTTGTCAACTAAAGGCGGTGCTCCAGCACGGCCACGGTCAAAGGACTGAAAACAAATAAAAGAAAAAGAAGGGATAGGATAGTGGCTGCTGTTCCTCACAGCTAGCTGGACTGATAACCTCCTTGTCTAAAGTGTCCCTTACTAACTCCTCTTTCTACTCTGTCTCACCCTTGTTGCATTCACTCTCCTTCCCATTTCTGTATTAAAACACTCAGAGTATCAACACTGCCCCATCCCCAGAATCTCACCAATTTATAAAATCTTGCGAAAGTCATGAGCTCTCTACCTTCCTCCATCCAGACACCAGTAAAAACATTGAAAGAAGTCTTTCGCTAGTCATATCTAGTTGGTTTTAGTGTAATATTTGAGTTCAAAATGTAATGTGACTAGCTTACGAGACAGTAGTAAGGTAGTTGTAGTTGCTTGGTTTAGTTTTAACTCAAGGCTAGATAAATAGAAGAAAAATTTTTTTTGTTTTTGAAATTGGCTTGGATTGAAAAATTAGTTTGCTGTGTATTTGTGTGCGTGTGTGTGTGGGTGTGTGTGTGAATAGACTAGACCACCTTTTGGGAAAAGGTTACTATTTGCTGTTAGCTGGTTGTCAACTTGTCAATGACTTTTGCAGTCAGCAATGGCTGACACGTTGCCATTAAATGCAATTGGACACATTTAAATCAGCAGCTTTTGGGATCTCTCCAGTTGCTTTTGGAAAAACAAAAAACAATAGAATAAAACATGGGGGGGGGGAATTACAATGTAAACATGTGGTCTGTTATACACTAAATTTTCTGTGACACAAGAACAAATATTTCTCCCAGGTGGTGGTGATGTGATGAAGTAAATAAATGATTGACATACAGTTTTAATTATTAAGTATTCGTGTGAAACTATTTCTAAATAAGCATCAGTGGAGTGGGGGAATTATGTAAAATAAAGTTTAACACCTTTAGATCTCTTGTGGCTTGTAGCCTCAATGCAATTGAGATTTTAAATGTTTATAAAATATGTAAATTCGTATAATGATTTCAAATGATTTTAAGAAATAACATTGCTAATGTATTTAAATGATAGTAGGCCTCACTTAAACCGTTTAGTCTTTTTCATATATATGTAATTACGTGTGTACATATGTAGTATATATATATATATATATATTGAAGTGTGTATATATATATATATATATATTGAAGTGTGTATATATTTATGTGTGTGTGTGTGTGTGCAGGAATAGCTGTGGATAAAAAAACTTGTTTCCCAACCATGTGGCTCATCCCACTACACAACATTTTTTCCAAATGTTTTCTAGTATAGCCTTAGGCTATGTCTTGTTTCAAGTCATTTCACTGTAGCCATGCTGGGGCACTTTGAAGAATCTTTGTTGAACGAATCAACCCTGCCCCAGGGAATGTAAATGCACCAACACAGGTTGTGAAGCAGTGGTAGGGGGCAAGCATGCACATACACAACTAGCTTCTTTCAGGTTCTGTCTACCAAATTCACTAACAAGGCTTTGGTTGGCTTAAGGCTATAGTAGAAGACACTTGTCTAATGTGCCACACAATAGCAAGCTTCTTATCACACAACCATGCCTACGCCTATATATATATATATATATATATATATATATATATTGACTAATTTGACTAAACTCAAGTTCCAGCATAGGTGTAGTCCAATGATAAAAACAAAAGATTATGTATTTATAAATGCACACGCATGTGTATACACACATCATTCTACATGTATGTACACATAATTATATAGAATGATTTAAGTTTTGTACACTAGAACCACTATCTTGAACTCCATATGCATTATTATTAAAGAAACGCTTGAAGTCTCTAGTCCTCATGACACAGAACATTGGCAAATTTTTTCTTATCTGCTTTCTCTCTGGCTAAGTAAACCTGTATCTCCTAGCTTCACTTCTGGCAATCTGATTCAGTTCCCTGCTACCACCACACCTTCAGTCCGTCCATGCCAGTTTCTTTTCCCTAATGGCCCTTCAACTACATTGTTCCACCATGTCACCTTAGGTCAAGAGGGGACTTTGCATCAGCCACAGATCTGGTCAGTAGCCCTCAACTGGTTGTCCTGTAGGAACCCTCAATTGTCCTCCACATTATGTGATGCTATATCCTCTTTTTCATCAAAAGCGCTGTCCATTCAGAGGATCCTTAAGCTTCCAGACCCTTTTTTTTCCCTCACTGGTCATCTTCTGGACAGCCATTTAGTCTTGATCCTGAAGTTGCTAACTACTAACCTGTGTTGTGGGGGTGCATTCTTTACCTGGGAATGTTTTGGCAGTTATAAGTAGCCATCTTTCTCATTATTCTCTGGTGAGAATGTAGTCAATCTGACTAGTGTGCCTATCAGACTGGTAGGTGAACAGGTGACTGGCTGGTTTCCTGAAGTTGGTATTACAGATCATTAGATCATTTACATCACAGAACTCCAGCATCCTGGTTCCCTCCTCATTGCGGGAACCAAATCCTTTGCCACCATGTACACCATGGAAGTTCTCTGGATGTTGTCCAACATGCCCATTTAAGTCACCATCCACGAAGAGAAGGTCCCTGTCATTCATCAACAAGGTAGTCTCAAAGAGTGTGTCATAAAATCGCTCTTTTTGTTCATCAGGTAGGCCTGGCTGAGGGGCATAGGCCAAGATAATGGTTGCTAATCCATGTTGCAGCACTAGTCTAAGGTTAAGTATTCTATCACAGACTCTGACTACCTTGAGTACCTTTATCAACCCATTTCTCAGCAAGGAGTATATCCACACCACCAATCCCATGAGTGTTACCTTCCCAGAAAATCTTATACCTATGTTCTTTGCCTGTGAGAAACTTAGCAGAACTTCCTCTCCACCTTACTTCTTGGAAACAGCACAAAATTGTACATCTCCACTCAAGCATCTGAACAATCTCACCAAACCTACCTTCCACAAATTATTGTCTGAAAGAGAAGGGACATTCAATTAAAATAAGCTCTATTTGAGAAGCATGCTACTGCTAAAATGCTTTTGCCTTCCTCCAGTGCAAAAATCTAAGCTAAATAATGTATATCTATAAAAAGCCATGTCACTATAGAATTGTAAAATATTTAAATTGATAAATATTATTTCATATACCATTCATGACAGGTGGTGAGTATATTTAATCTTTCTTTTTTTTTACCTGTTTTGAAAAATATTTAATTTTTCTTAAATTAAAAAATTTTTTTTTTAAATCAAATTTGTAAAGAAAATGTTTCGTATACTTTGCATAAATATTCTTTTATCTAGAAATAGCTACAAACATGTTAAGTTCTACTGCATTTACATGCTTGTAACTATTACTTATCAACGGTTAATTGTACATTTTTCCTACATAAATGTTTGCAGTTTGATTATTGTCGATTATTTATCAGATGTAATTATAGCTCAGAAATATTAATTAGCTTTGTTTTTCTTTCTTTGCAGGGTGTGGGGTGTGTTCGGATCCTTCTCCACCTTCTCCCGTCTAACTTCAGCAGCCAATGATGACTGGGTTGATCGCATGAGCCATATATACTCATCGGTTGTCCTTGTTCTTTTTGCAATAGTAGTCACTACAGGCCAGTTGGTTGGTGACCCAATACACTGTTGGTGCCCAGCCCAATTCACAGGAGCATATGTTGCCTATACCAAATGGATATGCTGGATTTCAAATACTTACTATATTCCAATGTCAGACACGATTCCTGTTAATATTAATGAAAGAGAAGACAGGCAATTGACATACTACCAGTGGGTGCCTTTAATTCTTCTTTTTCAAGCTCTTTTGTTTAAAGCCCCGAATTTGCTCTGGAGAATTCTTCATGGCACCTCAGGCGTTAATTTAGACAAGCTTTGTGAATTATCAGAGAAGACTCAATATGGTTCACCTGATGATCGCAAGAAAACTATCGAGCACATAGCATATTTCATGGATCGTTGGCTTGATTCTAATCGTATTTACCATTGTAATTTCGTTGTGAAAACTCGCCAAAAGTTTGCCAAAATTTGCTGCTGCTTCTGTGGTAAACGTGAAGGAACATATTTATCTGGTCTTTATCTCAGTATTAAAGTCTTATATCTTGTAAATATCATTGGACAGTTCTTTATGTTAAACAGTTTTCTATCAACTGATTTTGGCATTTACGGTTTCCAAGTGATGCAACACTTCAACGAATATGGTGCTTTTAAAGAATCACCACTATTTCCACGAGTCACTTTGTGTGATTTCAGTATTCGGCAAATGACTAATCTGCAACGATTTACTGTCCAATGTGTCTTGCCTATTAACCTGTTCAATGAAAAGATTTTTATTTTCCTTTGGTTCTGGTTTGTTTTTGTAGCCATTTTAGCTTCAGCAAACATGATAAGTTGGCTCTATTACATGATTTACCGACGTAACAATGCAGCATACGTTAAGAAATACTTGAAACTTTCAGCTACTCCACTAATCAATAACGATAAAAAACAATATAGAAACTTTGCAGACAACTATTTACGCAATGATGGAGTCTTTGTCTTAAGAGTAATAGGTAAAAATTCAACTGACCTAGTCTTGACAGATTTGGTGAAACAGTTATGGAAGATTTTCAAAGAGAAGCCAACTAGTTAAGAATGCTTCCTTTAAATGAAGCACACTTTAAAATGTAAATGCAAACCAATAATTTCAATAAAGGAACCCCACCAAACAGTTTGATATTTATAATAGTTGTAAACTTCTATTTCAAGGCAATCTACAGAAATTTTCTGACACTTCGAAAAATATATCTGAAAATTTTTAACCTTAACTAATATTCATTTGTTTCTTAAATAAATAAATTTGAAATTAGTTTCATAGTTTTATATTACAAGACTGTTCTTCCATATACAAAGAACTGTTAGTAATTTCTGTAGTTGCCATTTTATATACTCAGCTTATCAGATTTTCCTGTTATGTAAAATCTTCTGTAGTGTTCCATAATATTCTATGTTGATATTTTTTCCATTTCATTTAGTGAAAAAAAATCAAAAAGAACTTTTTTTTTTTTTTTTTTCTCATTGCATGATTTCACTTTGTGTTTTTTTTCCTTCTATTCATTTTTTTCCATCCCAATTTATGTATTTTGAATAAGACTTTATACATTACGTATTCCAACTAAGGCATTTATCAATATCCATTTGTACTTGTAGAATGTAGTATAATACTATGCATAAAAATTGTGGTGTATATTCTATTAAGCTGCTATCTAAAGCGTAATTTTAGAATATGAAACTGTTGTGATAAACCTTCATCAAGTTACTGATTTCTCTTTTTTTCTCTCTCTCTCCACTGGTCATACATTTTTAAAATAAATATATCAGTAGTCCATTTTTAAAAAATATTTTGTTTGCGACTATTTGCAGGATATGCATCATCGATCCATTATGAATTATAATTAAATTTTTATTCATAGTGTTTTTTTTTGTTTGTTTTTTTTTTCTGGTAAAAGAATTAGAAAGTCCCTTTCCATTTGTAGCTGGTATCTAGCTCAGAATTTCCATAATAATTATCAGCATTTTTAATCTTTTCATTTGAGATAAACAGACCAAAGAATACATTTTACCCATCTCCAGTGATTTGTTGGTGTAAGAAATATCATTTTCACATAACTTGTCTGAAATATCTTGTACCTTCATCTATCATCATGTTTAATTTGAAACACACACACACACACACACACACACACACACACACACACACACACAGTGCTATGACTTTGCTGAGCACTGCAACAATTTGTGTAATTTCTAGGGTCTTGTATATTAAATTATGTGGGGTTTTTTACTAGTTTTTCAATTGGTTGATTCTTGTCTTTGCTATTATGCAAAATACTTGTAAAGTTAACTAGCTTATGTATAAGCTATATCTAACTTGGAATAGCTGGGTATTTGCCCCAGCTTTGCAGTATCTGACACATTCCATTTTGGGATAATGTGTATCTAATAAAAAGACTGTTACTATATAGTCTAGTATAGTTATTTGTGACAATACAATCATCTTATCAAATCTAAAGATTTGCTAACCCCATCCCTTTTGTGTTTCCAACTGGGTTGTCAACATCCAGTCTCATCATGCAAAACTAGTTTACTGCTGTTTGTTACAAATAACCTATTCCTGGGTTATATTTCCCACCCCACATTCCATTAGCTGGAAATGAATGGAACCATTTAAATGAGCATTTAACACTTGGTTAAATGAATATTATACAAGTTTTCCATTTTAAAACCTTTTTTAATGTTTAAAACTGGAACAATTAGCTTAGTCTGTGTAATAATGTCTTCATAATGTACAGGAAATTGTATGCATATCTGTTTCATTGAGCTCCTTTACAAGACACTTTCCCTTGTACATTATTACCCGTCCAAATATCTTTATTTTTGTAAAGAATATTCCTTATCTTCATTCCTCTTAAAATAAATAAATATATATATATATATACATACATATATATATATATAGCTGTGACTGGTGAAATCTCACTACTATTTCTGTAATGATTTGGGCTGGATGAGGGACCAATTTTGTAAAGTAAACTGTAATTTTGTATTAATAAAAGATTTAACAACATTTTTTGCCTTTGTATTGTTCTATGTGTTGTGCTTTTATTACAGATATTATGTTTGCACTAGAGGCACCTTGCACAATTGTCTTCTACTATAGCCCCAGGTCGACCAATACCTTGTGAGTGGATTTGGTGGAAGCCCATCTTGTGTGTTTGTATTCTCCACCTCTTGATAATTGGTGTTGGTTTGTCTGTTCTAAGCATAATGGTCTATCTGATAATGTAAGCACCAGGTTTAAAACAAGCAGAATTGCCACAGTCCAATGACCAACAAATTAAATAAGGATGTTGCTTTTTATTTTTATAAAAGATAAACATAATTTTGAATAATTGCAGAGAGAAATTACTCTTTATCATCATCATCGTTTAACGTCCGCTTTCCATGCTAGCATGGGTTGGACGATTTGACTGAGGACTGGCGAACCAAATGGCTACACCAGGCTCCAATCTGATTTGGCAGAGTTTCTACAGCTGGATGCTCTTCCTAAGCACCAACCACTCCGAGAGTGATATGAATGAAGAGTTTTTCATTCCTCCTGTCCTTCTGTGGGGAGTGTGTAATCAGATACATCAGTCAGAATCCTTACATTTTAGATTTGTCAACGCTTTACTCTTCCATAACTTCTACCACTGAGCCAACAAAGAATCCTTTGAGGGGACCAAGTAATAGCAGTAAAAAAGGATTGTCATTCCAACTTGTTTTACTCGCCCATATATTACATATGCTTTTAGTATTACATATGTGTACTAGCATCTGCACAGACAAGATTGTCACCGATAAAGGTGCTCTCTTTCGTGTCTACATATAAAGTTGTTTTTTGTAAACAGTAAAATGGAGCAGCCTTTATCTTTCTATAAAATTTTGTAAAATAAAACTTTCTTTACCTGTGAAGTTAATACTTTTCTGCTTTTTATTCACACAATGAACAAAGAACTATTTGTTGACATAAAAAGTTCATAATTCGTGCTCAGCAGCTGTTTCAATGGCATAGAACACCATTGTATAATAAAATGCATAATTTTAAAGTGACATCAGGAGTGGGTGAGGGAATGGTTTTGATATTTAGAGGAGAATGGGTTGTATAGGAAGGTCAAAAACAGTTTTGACTTCATTCTCATAACTACTTAACTTATGGTTTCAACTCTTGAATACTGAGGTTCCATGATTGCTATTACATGTTGGGAGGCTGCTTCTAGTTAATCAAATTGCTTTCCTCTGACATTTCCTCATCTAATTTCAGTAAACTGCTTTCAGTTTTCCTCACAAGCAAATGCTTCACCACATCAAGGGAGCCTTTTTTTCAATTGTTGTTTAAGGCATTGCCAGAGCAGTTCTCATGTTGGTTTTTGTCTTGAGCCTTGATCAATACACTATATTAGTTTGGTAGTCTGCTTTGGATGGCAATTGTTATCTATACTATATATAAAACAGATGTGTGTGTAATCGCTTTTCACGTGAAATCGACTTCACCAAATGCTTCCATACTTGTGATGCATGAATAATTTGACCTCGGATAAATGTTAGGCTCTTCATTTGATTTTTTAAATTAAAAATAAATAATATTGCTTTATATTTAAGATTCACTTCTTTAAAAAGGTTCTTCAATGTCAACTTCCGGTATTGACGTAACAGCGGCAAAAAGCTTCACTCTCTATTTTGTGTGTGTTCGTGTGTATGAGAGAGTAAATACTACATACACACCGCTCTCTCACTCTGTCTCACACGCATACACACACCCCTTGACTCGCTCACACTCTGTCTCTTACAAACACACACAGGCATAAATGTATGCAAACATATTTACAAAGACACACGTGTGTATGCGCGCGCGTGCGTGTTTGTAAGAGAGAGTGTGAGTGAGTCAAGGGCTGTGTTGTCATATTCATGCATCCAAAGATGTATGTATATTTATGCATGTACGTATACATGACAAACCTCTTTGTCCCTTACAAACACACATACATAAATGTATACAAACATATTTACAAAGACGCGCGTGGGGTTCCACAATCGCCATTTATTTCAATTACTATTGTGAGGATATTCACGTAAATCATTTTTTTCATTTAATCCCCATTTTAATTTTCGTAAAAGTTTCCAAGTACCAATGAGGCTTTTTGGCACATCTTCAATTTTCCCCATTCATGAGAGGCGCACAGCCATCATTCATCTGAGAGTCCATCTACAGAATGTCCTCAAATTTCTATACAGCATATTTTGCCTTTTTTTCTTCAAGTATATAAGCAACAATTTCATTCCCGAGCAATGCCGGGTGCCTCTGCTAGTTATTAATATAAAGACCTTTAATTTTCTATTAAAATTGTTATCTGATCTAATTCTGTCGAAGCCTTTACTGTTGGTTTCTGTTCATATAAACATGGCATTTTGTGCCAGCGAAAATTACATTCACACGTTTTGCTTATTAAGGTTTTCTTAAACATTATTTTCAACCTTAGTTGTAATTGTATAGGCAACATTTCCAGTAATTTTAACATCTATCTGTTTGTCATTTCTATATTTTTTTAAACAACCATGTTTCCTGAACCAATTTGATATACATTTAACTAACATCATTATTCTTAAGACTGCTGAACTGATACATGTGTGTGTATGTGTCAGCTGAAAGTGATTAATTGGTCATATGTCATTGCTAACACTAACGCCTACCAAAATGTAAATATATATTCTGGAGGAGTTTCTTTAACTCTAAGCACCTAAATCCATTTAGAAAGGCTTGTGAATATCTGACTAAACATGTTTTTCAATTCATATATATATATATATATATATATATGAATGATTGGCAGAATTGACCTAAAAATTGCCTTATGGTATATATATCTTCTGAGCTTACATCTCATATGAGTCAACTTTGTTCCCTGTTCTTACAGAATCGACAAAGTGTCGAGCTGAGAAATTTGATTGACTATACTTGAATATTCAAATTATAATTTTGATGTTAGAGATGAATAAAGACTGCAATGAAAGAGAGATTCAGTACATTAAAATATTTAGTTACGTCTCAAGTTCAAATTCTCTGATACCGAAAATAAAGGTCAAGGGAATAACTTGCGGATTATAATTTAAACCAGTGGTTTTCAACCATTTTTTTTTTTTTTTTTTTGCTCCTTTTGATTCCTATTTTACTCAGATGGGCCTCCATAACCATTCGATGTTTCTAGAATCCTATTGGTAAAATTAAATATTATTTGGAATTGTATAAAAATTTTTAAATATTTTGCGTATTGTTTAATCAACTTAATAGACTTCAACGACTGTGTTGTTCTAGTTTAGATGCACTTGGTTAATACTTCACGCTCTACAACCAGAATTAAGGCTCCTTCACTTTTATCACCTTAAATTCTATTCTACTTTCTCTTAACACCACTTCTCCCCTTTTTTAAAAAATCCCCAATATATATTTCCTTCATAAACCCAACAATTCCAGACTAGTTGCGCACCAGAGCTTCTTACGTGGAGAAACCCAAACACCTTTGTACTCGCTCTGTCTTATGAGTTACAGGCACTGAATAAAAGCCAAAACTTTTAACGCCTTTTTCTTTCCCTGGTGTCTCCTACCAACTTCTCTTTCTCTTCGCCATGTTGCAGAGGATGACTATTGGCAGTCATTCTCTGCAATATTAAGTTTATTAAAGGCGGCGTGCGTGGCTTAGTGGTTAGGATGTCAGCACCATGATAAAGATTGTGGTTTTGATTCCTGGACCGGGCGATGCGTTGTGTTCTTGAGCAAAACACTTCATTTCACGTTGCTCCAGTCCACTCAACTCAGCTGGCAAAAATGAGTAATGCTGCGATGGACTGGCGTCCCGTCCAGCTGGGGAACACGCACGCCATTGAAATCGGGAAACCGAGCCCGTGAGCCTGGTTAGGCTTTAAAAGGGCGCATTTATTTTGTGGAGGCGCAATGGCCCCCCGGTGGTTAGGGCAGCGGACTCGCGGTTTCGATCCCCACAACGGGCGTTGTGTGTGTTTATTGAGCGAAAGCACCTAAAGCTCTACGAGGCTCCGGCAGGGGATGGTGGCGACCCCTGTTGTACTCTTTCACCCCAACTTTCTCTCTTGTTTCTTGAGTAACGCTGCGATGGACTAGTGTCCCGTCCAGCTGAGGGGAACACATACGCCATAGAAACCGGGAAACCGGGCCCATGAGCCTGGCTAGGCTTTAAAGGGGCGCATAAATAAAAAAATAAAAGGCGGCCAGCTGGCAGAAATGTTGGCACCCCGGGCGAATTGCTTAGCGGTATTTCGTCTGCCGTTACGTTCTGAGTTCAAATTCCGCCGAGGTCAAATTTGCCTTTCATCCTTTCGGGGTCGATAAATTAAGTACCAGTTATGCTCTGGGATCGATGTTATCGACTTAATCTGTTTGTCTGTCCTTGTTTGTCCCCTCTGTGTATAACCCCTTGTGGGCAGTAAAGAAATAGGTATTTCGTCTGTCTTTACGTTCCGAGTTCAAATTCTGCTGAGATTGACTTTGTCTTTCATAAATTCGGGGTCAATAAATTAAGTACCAGTCGAGTACTGGGGTCGATCTAATCGACTGGCCCCCTCTCCGCCGAAACATTTCGGGCTTTGTGCCTAGAATAGAAAAGAATATAAGTCTAATAGCTTTAAGTTTCAGACAGCCTCTTCCATATTCCAATCTGGTACCACGGTCAACCTCCATCTAATTCTTCAAAACTGTTTCTCCCGGTTAATTTTATTACCAGATTAGCAGTGCAGCTGTATGAGGCTGAGATTCTCCTCTTTTCCCCCATATTACCAAACTTCATCAGTGGCCGTATCAAAATCCAAAGTTCACTCATATCACAGAACGAACCCCAAATAATATGGCTTCGCTTTTATCTGATGGATGAGTCCTTTGATTCATCTCGCAGTTTCTATATTACAATAAAACTTGACAGATTCGTTGATCTTGCGAATGTCACACCATCCGCTCTCATACATAGGTATAAAGTAAATCAAATTATGCATAAATCCAAACTTAACCAACAAAATAACAGGCAAAGTACAATTGGATAAAATAGTCTTTAACAGAACAACTAGAGTAGCACTGAAAAAAAATCTTGACCTAAGGTAAAACATTTTATCATACATCTTACGTGTTACATTAATATGAAAGAATCCTACGGCACGTCGACTCTCTAATTACATTATGATAGCACACGATATAGTAGACGATGGTGAAAACCTTGCAACATAGATATATTGTCCAGTACATAAACATTTCAACACTAATGTGGAAGGATAACTTAGAAGTAAAAGAACAAAAACATAAATGTTAGAAATATACGCATAGAACTCTTATCTTCACCAAATAACACGTGCTAGGTGAAACACTTGAGTACACTCGAGCACCACTGGGGAAGATACTTCAATACTCACCACACACTGATGTCCAAAAACAGTATAAAAATAACAGGTGTCGGCATAGCTGTGTGGTGAAGAAGCTTGTTTTGTAACCATGTAGTCTTGGGTTAAGTCCTACTGCCCGGCATCTCCGTCAAGTGTCTTCCGTAGTCTTGGGCTGGTCACATGACCTTGTGAGTGAATTTGGAAGATGGAAACTTGTGTGGAAGCCCGTCGTGTATGTCAGTGTTCTGCAACATTTTTTCACTTGCTGTACACTTATATTCGTTTCAAAATTCGGCGGCACACCTGCACTAAAATTATAACTAAAAGTATAGGGAAAAAAATTATATTCAGGTTACACTGCGGCACATCTAGCATCGTCTCGTGGCACACCAGTGCCGCGACATACCGGTTGTGGAACATTGGTGTATACACACACACACACATATATGTACATGTGTTGATGCTCCCCGCCATCGCGTGACAACCGGTGTTGGTTTGTTTACGTTCCATTAACATAGCGGTTCAGTAAAAGAACTGATAGAATACGTACCAGACTTATCAAACCTCATAAATACTGGGGTCGATTCTTTTCGACCGAAACTCTTCAAGGCGATGCCCCAGCATGGCCGAAACAAGCAAAAGGTAATATGAGAAGATGTAAACTACATTTACATCCCAATCAATTCACGTGTTATTATACTATTTACGATAACTTCACCAGTCCCCACTTTTTGCTGCACACAGGGTATAACAACCACATCGTAAAAAATTTTTTCGAGAGAAACAGAGAGGGAGAGAGCTCTAACGAGATAGCAAACATTTAACCAAAATATATCAAAAACTTTTCTAAAATCTCAGAAAACACAATGTATAGGTCTTCTCTCATCACCCTCTCGTATATATATATATATATATATATATATATATATATATATATATATATATATATATGTGTGTGTGTGTGTGTGTGTGTGTGTGTGTGTGTGTAAGAACGACCGTGCGAACTAAAAAAGGTGAAATGGTGACGAATGGAAAAACAGAGGACTCCTTTTATTTAAACGCGTCACACGGTCGAACACAAAATATATATATCACATGATGATATGCATGATATGTTATACTACGATAACATAGATAACCAGTAATGAAAGACCACAACCGTATAAGATGAATAACAGAAATATTTATTGTGGCATTAAAGTGTATGTCTGTGTGAGAGTGTGAATGCGACATAAGAACATAATCAAAGACAGGCCGTCGTACAAAGAAAAGTATGTATGTGAGTGATACATGTATGTGTATGTGAGATATTACAGCAGATAGAAAGAGTCAGTAACACGTGAGCATTTATACCAGTTCTTGAGTACACAATTGGAAGAGTCTGTATGTGAAAGGAGTTGAGGCTGTGTGGCAGAGCTGATCACTAGTTGTGATGTGGTGGCTTCCATGCCGGGCCGTGATTCTTGTTATACAGATGTTCGTCGTTCGTCGCTGGCTGAAATCTCTTGTCTGTTTATTTATCGTGGTGAAGCTGAGTCACCTAACAGAATCGAAGAGAGAGATGTGCCGCGGTGGTTTAGTTTGGTGTACATAGTAAGTCGTGTTGATGCTGGTGGTGATTGATGCTGCTTGGTAGTAGTCGTAGAATCGTGTTGGTCATGACGATGATGCTGGTTAGTAGTCGTAGACTCGTGTTGCTGATGTGGCGACGGCGGTGGTCATCGTTGGACAAAGCTGTTGATGTGTCGTTGGCTGCCGCTGCTGCTGCTGCTGCTGTCGTATGGTACACAGAACAGATCTCAAAGAGAACTGAACCGAGACAAATTTGCTGGGTATGAGTTGCTCTATTTAAAGCATTAAGGGAGCTCCAAGACGGTAGTAGAAAAACACTATCACGTGACCTTATTAAGGGCTGTGATTGGTCAGTTTGCGTTCTGGCGGGAACGGTTCGAAGAAGTTGCCGCTTCGAATATTAATCAGTCACGTGATGACAAGGAGATGGGTTCTCCGCTACGCCCGCGCTTGTTTATATTTAAATGAGAAGATTGTATCTAATGGCGATAGGTAGTTTCACTACACACACACACACACACACACACACACACACACACACACACACACATATATATATATATATATATATATATATATATATATATACATATATATATATATGTGTGTGTGCATGTATCTGTATATATATATATATCTATATATATATATAGATATGTATGTGTGTGTGTTTACACACACGCACAAGTAAGTAGTTCGGTTTTTTTTTTAGCTATTTCAACTAATTACTTTCTCTAAACTATCTTTAAACCTAGACTACTCTGTCTTGTGACCTTTCAATACATTCCTTGATTCATTGTCTTCTTCCTTATACAGCTTGAACTCTATTCATAGCCACCAAATACGTTTCTCATTTTCTTTCGAATCTAAAGGGGTCAGACGAAAATCTAAGGTTTTCGTTTGAAACCTTAAAAGATTCATCTAGCGAGCTGGCAGAATCGTTAATACTTCGTGCAAAACGCTTATCGACATTTCTTTTTTAAGTTTTGAGTTCAAATCTTGTCGAGGTAAAATTTTCCTTTCGTCCTTTTGAGGTCGATAAAATAAAGTACCGAGCGAGTATTTGGATCAATCTAATTGACCTAACATCTGCCTTCACTGAAACTGCTGACCTTGTTCCAAAATTTGGAACCATTAATTTTTTGAACTTTATTAAAACGAATTTTGACGACGAAGGCTGTTATTAGTTGCCATGCATCTTAGTATCTTATCTTTGACGTACTCAGTTCTGTTGGTCTTAAAATAAGACTCTCCTTCATCGTAAATTATTATTTTATCTCGCTGCTTTAGGAATTTTTGTATCACTAGATGTCAGCAAGAATCTCTCGAGGATTAACTTATTACGTTCAGCATTGCAAAGAATTGCAAAGATATAGTTAAATGTAGGACAGGTTAAATTAGTTTAGTCCATATGTCTATTTTAGTATAGCGAAGAAATGCATTTTTATCTGTTATATCAAGAAGATTAAAAAAAACAAACAAAAGCAATGCTCTCGCTGATCTGCATCGTGTTAAAGTAATAGTGTTTGTCGTCTATGAAATAGAGATGACCTATACATCAAGGCGCCGCAGTGGAATTTTGCAATATTTAAATTCGATCCTGTTGGTGCGTCTGAATTAAAATTGTGACATATTAATGACTCTGTGATTCAGTCACGTACCAACATTTGGAGTGGTCGTTTATTTAATCAGAAGAAATAGATAATGTTATCCATTTACGAAAAAACTATGGCGCAAGAAATTAACTTCGTAATTCGGCCTGCATTAGCAGCGAGCTGACAGAACCGTTAGCACACTGGACAATATGTTTAGCAGCTTTTCTTTCGGCTCTTTATGTTTTGAGTTCATGTCCCGTCTTGGTCAACTTTCATGTCTTTCATCCCTTTAGGGTCGGTGAAATAGAATACCAGTCACATACTGGAGTCGATTTAATCAACTTTTCCCCCTTCCCTCAAAAATTGCTGTGCTTGAACTCGGCAATGGACTGGCGTCTCGTTTAAAGGAAGCGTCCATGTCATGGAAACTGGCTAACTGGACTTGTGAGTGTTGGGGGTCAAGAAAAGAATTCAGTCTGCAGGATGGTAGTTATTATTGGTTTAATTCAAGTTCAACCTTAACTGAGTCGACCTCTGATGAAAAGTGTTCACCTCCTCTTTGTTTATAGTATTTGTTGTTGGCACTCCGTCGCTTACGACATCGAGGGTTCCAGTTGATCCGATCAACGGAACAGCCTGCTCGTGAAACTAACGTGCAAGTGGCTGAGCACTCCACAGACACGTGTACCCTTAACGTAGTTCTCGGGGATATTCAGCGTGACACAGTGTGACAAGGTTGACCCTTTGAATTACAGGCACAACAGAAACAGGAAGTAAGAGTGAGAGAAAGTTGTGGTGAAAGAGTACTGCAGGGTTCGCCACTATCCCCTGCCGGAGCCTCGTGGAGCTTTAGGTGTTTTCGCTCAATAAACACTCAACGCCCGGTCTGGGAATCGAAACCGCGAGTCTGCTGCCCTAACCACCGGGGGGCCATTGCACCACCACTGTTTATAGTACAATGTATCTTTAATAAACATATATCCTTTTCCTGTTCAAGGTCACAGGAAGATGCCATTTTAACACGTCGAATGAATATTTAGTGAACTCTTCATTGACTCATGCGCAAAGAGGTTTCGTTCCTGGCCAAAATTAGTCAGATTCAAGTTGTAAAACAAAAAAATGTCAAAATTTAATACATGAAGGATAATAAAAAGGAAGCTTAAATTCTAATGAAACTAATTCAGACTCTTAAGATAAAATGTCATGAATTTTTTTTTTTTTTTTTATAAAGTAAAAAAAGAAATCCAGTATATTTCAGGAAAGGGGACACAGGATGACGTTGTTCTTACTTTGTCAGGAAAGGGCAATGGGTTGTTGTGATGTATATTTAGTTGCTACCAGATATTTGACCGTGTACGTGAAATGAAATTGCTTCATTCCCAGATCGAAATTGTTTTTGTAGTCTTATTAACATTCACCACAAAATAGTATCATATCCCTTTCTCCCTTATTTCTCATCTTGTTAATTCTATCTCCCATTTTCTCTTCACTTCCTGTTTTCCTATTTATTATTTCAATTAAAGTTGATGGAAGCATTTTTTTTTTATCGCATAATCAGGATGAAATCTTGTGTCCATGATCCTTTTGACCTACGAAACTGATGAAAGAGAGTAAGGGATTCTCAAACCTAAGACCTGACCTGAATGCTAGCAACAACATATTAGACTCTCCAGCGCGTCGAACAAAATGTGCGGTAGCATTTCTTTCGACACTTTACGTTCCGAATTCAAATCCTGTCGATGTCAACTGTGCCTCTCATCTTTTCGGGGTCGATAAAATAAAGTATCAATCAAGTACTGCGTTGATTTAATCAACTTGTTCCCTCTTTCCAAAATACTGGTCTTATGCTAGAATTATAAACAATATTAAATACCTTTTAGACATTTAGTTTCTTTACCTGTAGTATCTTCATTAAAATCCCTCAGATTTTGATAAAACTTTGATTCAATCGAAATTTAACCATCACTGCTGTAAAAGTTGTCTTTGTATTAATGTTTTTATTGACTTAATTTTTTACTGGTTCAACCTGAAGTAAGGGTCTATACCCATAGCTTTGATTGGCCTTCCCAAAACACTGAGCCAACGCAGTTAACGTTCATGCAGAAGAATTATTGACGGTTGTAGAAAAAACATATGCAAAGTGAGAATTTCAGGGGACAAACGTTTTAGCAAGGAAGGACAAAGCGGAGAAGTTAATGCTGGGCTTGGGAAGTTAGACACGATATGAGAGATACAAATAAGTCGGAAGTGTTTGAATGGAGGTGGTATGAGACCAGCCTTCTTCGAGAGTAGAGTCACTGTAGTATAAGTGCTAAAGGCTGAGATAGGAGGAGACAACAGCTCTGTGGGTCAAAGACTGATATGATGAGATGACTTTTTTGGATGCGGTCCAGGATGTTTATGCGTGTAATAACAGTACCGTTCCAAATGTAGGAGCAGAACTCCATTGCGGTTTTTAACTGAGTCTTCTAGAAAGTTACTAGTTGTTAGTGGACGGAGAATCTTTTTGGCTTTGAAGAAAACTCAGTATCTGTGATGAATTCTTTATATTGAAGACAGGACAAGTTAGATCGTCTCTGGTGGTAAGGTCTAGGATTTTTAGCTCCCTTGATGGTTCTAGTTGCTTGCTGTTCGTATTTAGGGAACTAGTGTGCAACAGTTTTCATGAAATGTGTAGTGATTGTAATTTGTGCTACTGAAATATTTACAGCGTGTTTTTGAGGTTTTTCTCTCATGGAACCAGAGCAGGTTTTGTCTGAAGTGTCTAGACTGCATGTGGATGATACTTGAGTACAGAAGTTTAAAGAGGTATGAAAGGTCATCATATACGTAAGAGTAAGTATTATTGATGTGATTGCAAGTAAGTCGATAAACTACAGCAGTAGAGCGTAAGAGACAAATCAGACATTCGGTCACACTACAGTTGAAACAGAGAGAGAGAGGGGGAGAGAGGGATAGAGAGAAGGGAGAGAGAGAGAGAGAGAGAGAGAGAGAGAGAGAGAGAGAGAGAGAGAGAGAGAAGAGAGAGAGAGAGAGAGAGAGAGAGAGAGAGAGAAAGAAAGAGAGAGAGAGAGAGAGAGAGAGAGACCTCCATCAATACATGTTGCCGGTGGTGTGGTGATCTGACCAGAAACCACCAGTTCAAGAAGACAAAAGACAGATGGAGCCAAGCCAAGAGGTTCACTTGACAGACATGATAGAGTGCTTTGCTGATTTCAAAGGTAAACGACATTGTTTTCATTAAATTTCTCTCTGGACTACTGCTTACAGAACAATCATAGATGAGAAGTGGAGGACAGGAGGATTCTGCAAAGTTAGTAGGTAAATTCTTTTAGCAAGGGACCGATAGGCTATACTTTAGAAGGCAGGAGAATTTGTAGGTTGTTCTTTGGACAGGCTTCAGATGCTTCGAGGTTCAGAAGATGGTCTTGCTTGAGTTGCGTTTGTGAGTGAAAATGTTCAGTTTGTTGGGGAGGTGATTTCCCTCACCCCACCGTCTAAGTCTTCCAGACCGTGTTCTCTACATAAACTATTATGTTAAAGCTATATGTGGACCTCTTGAAGCGTTTCAGTTGTGAATGTTTGGTTGAAAATATTGAAGAGGAACACGCCATTGGGGATGAATAAATATTCTACCAGGTGCTTGGTCTGAGTGACTGTAATTCCGCAAAAAGCACCCATTGGTCAGAAGGTGGTCTTCAACTGGATGTCCTGGTGTGCCTATCTTCCAAAGGGTGGTGCTCCTACGCCATATACAGCACATATAAGGACGGATTCAGAATAAAATCATAAAATTATTCATGATATTGTAAGAATATGTTTAAGCTGTTGTAATTATGTACAAGTATATTATATACAAGTATAAGAATTTACCTTGTTTGTATGTTTGTACGTGTGTGTGTACATGCATATACATACATACATACACACACACACACACACACACACACACACACACGTATATATATATATATATATATATATATATATATATACACAGACATACGTTCAGTCATACACATACATGCACAAATACATACTTTAGTTGCCAGTATAGTGGCACTCCGTCGCTTCCGTTGATCCGATCAACGGAACAGCCTGCTCGTGAAATTAACGTGCAAGTGGCTGAGCATTCCACAGACACGTGTACCCTTAAGGCTGACCCTTTGAATTACAGGTACATCAGAAACAGGAAGTAAGAGTGAGAGACAGTTTTTGGTGAAAGAGTACAGCAAGGTTCGCCACCATCCCCTGCCGGAGCCTCGTGGAGCTTTAGGTGTTTTCGCTCAATCAACACTCACAACGCCCGGTCTGAGAATCGAAACCGCGATCCTATGACCGTGAGTCCGCTGCCGTAACCAATGGGCCATTGCGCCTCCACAGTTGCCAATATAGCTATATATATATATAAAGTCACAAAATCAGTACAAATTATTGACTTCACAATCTTTGAAAACCTATTATGGCCGCCTCACAAATACAATTGTAGCTCAGTTTACGCGTACCCCTGCTTAGACAGTTTCACTTTGGTACGGTTTTGTTTTTATTCAAACCTGACGATTCTGCTGACAATGATTAATTCACTAATTAACTATGACCACCGTCTTACCGAGGCACATTTTCTTTTCCCTGCGACGTCAACTGCTGTTGTTTTAGCTCAACATATGTTCCTCAAAAGTAGCAAACTGCACATCCTGCCCACTTTCCGTATTATCTACTTCGTGTCAAGCAGGTTTTGCAAATGCCATGAGACCGAGCCCTATTCTTTAATTAAGGAAGAAAAAAAAATTGAGAGTATATAATTTACTTGAAATTTTGTTTCTCTCCCTCTCTCTTTTTTCTAAACTATGTGTTAACTAATCTCTATTTATTCGTGGATTTCATTTGTTTAAATTTGAAACTAAAGATATAAGAACTGAATTTGCAGGTAAAAGTCAAAAGTCACTCGGTAAACTCCCTTCCTGAATTTTTAAAGGTCATTTTAATAAAAGCAGAAGAAAAAAAATTTTGGATGAAGTTGTAGATAAGTTGAGCTGTAAAGTTAATATATACTTAACGAGAGCAAATAAACTGTTTACAGAATAACGAATGGTCTATATTGCGGGAGATCTGCGTTGTTCGACGATGATGACTCGGTTGTTCTATCAACTGCATTACCTGTCCTCAGTTAACTTATAAGTGGCTGAGTATTCTACAGTCACTTGTACCCTTAATGTAATGTTCAAGCAGAATCAATGTATGATATGATTGTATCTTCTAAATACAGGTACAATCCACTCGACGGGCCTCTATACATACAATATCTGTCAGTTAAATTCCACTTACAAAGTATTTGTGAAGCGATAGAACGCGGAAAGAGGAGAGAGAGAGAGAGAGAGAGAGAGAGAGAGAGAGAGAGAGAGAGGAGAGAGAGAGAGGGAGAGGGAGAGAGAGAGAGAGAGAGAGGGAGAGAGAGAGAGAGAGGGAGAGAGAGAGAGAGGAGATAGCACATTTGTGGATCAGAGGCTAGAACGTATTTGTGAGTGACTTTCTGTGGATGCGATCTTCGATGTCAGCGTTTGTAGCATCACCACCGTTCCAGATATAGTA
>NC_142929.1:126804768-126852268 GCF_046866305.1 Octopus bimaculoides | reverse complement strand
ATCTTGTGAAACTTAAACCCGAGTGTCTCTTTGGTCAGCTGAAAGCAGTTTGAGTGCAAACTTGTCAGACATGTGTCTCATCCCCAAATCTTCAGTGATAATGGACTGAACTGAACCGATAACTCACGGATGGTATTTCGACGATTTCTCCCCACAGCTGCACGCACATCTGTGATGATTTTCTCAGTTCCGCTGGTTGCAAATCTCCCAGAACGTTCGTCAATATCGACATTTTTTTCTACCACTTTGGAAACGTCTGAACCACTCGTACACTTCTGTGCGGCTCATACACTCCTCTCCATACATTTTCTGCAACTTTGCGCAGGCCTCTCAGCAGGTATCGCCATGACAACTTATTCTGTCATGGTCAATGCGACGAGCACACGCTACACACCTTCCTTCCAAGCACTGCTGTAAACAGCGGAAGTGAGTTAGAACGTTAAAACTTAGTGCGCATGCACAGCAGATTTCAAGGGCAATATTTGCCGAGCAGTTTTACTTACTCTGTGTGCTTTAGCTTCGTTACTATGGCAACCGTCCGGATACTTATTGATCAGACCTCGTAGATATACATATACATGTCAACCAAATTTGTTAGGTTGGTATGTGTAGAGATGTGTACTTAAAACGCGATAAATAATCTTAATTTAGTTATCTTTGGTCAGATTTGGTTCCGTTTTAGTTTATTTACTTATTTCTTATTTATTTTATATAAAGTTTATCTTGGTGAAAATAGCAACCTGCAAAAAGATAAGTCCTGAAAGTTTTCAGAGCCAACATCTGTTTATCATGCCACAAAATCAAATGCCAGCTGAATGATGATGAAACGCTACAAAATATTTTTTTCTTTAGGCTTTAGACTTACCTCACATTTTTTCGGTAGAGAACTGGTAATTCTACCAATATCAGCTCTATAGGTGATATAATGGCAACAAGACATAGAGCGATGATTTTAGGGCTTTGTAGAAGTCATTCATAACGTTTACATTCTGAGTTCGACAGAGGTCAATTCTCCTTAACATCTCAGAGTCAATGAACTAAATATTTGTCGTGTTCTCGGATCATCGTCTATTATATTCCTTGTTGTGGTGAACCATGCCTTTGTGCTTTGCCCCAAATTTGGGCTCCTCTGTTACGAATTTAGAAAGGCATGAGTGTGTCGTTAAGAAGCTCGCTTTGCAACCTTATAATTCTGGGTTCGATCCTATTGCATGGAACCATGGCCAGTTGTGATCTACTCTAGCCCTAGAATGACTAATCGAGCAATGCTCTCTGAGTGAATATTGATAGTCGGAAACTGTGTGGAAGTTCGTCATACATATGTGTGTGTGTGTGCGTGTGTGTGCGTGTGTGCGTGCGCGTGCGTGTGCGTGTGTGCGTGCGTGTGTGCGTGCGTGTGTGTGTGTGTGTGTGTATGGATGTGTGTGTATGAGGTATTCCGAGCTGTCGTCCTTTCCACACTCCTCTACGGTTGTGAGATGTATGTGTTGTATCAATGTGACTTGAAGAAAATCAAACGTTTCCTACGGCTCAATCTTCGCGCAATCATGGGTATTCGATGGAAGGACTATATTACCAATCAAGAGGTCCTTCTCCAGACCAGACTGCCCAATAGTGAAGCTACCATGGCATGGCACTGCCTCCTCCGTCAACTCCTCTTTGCAAAGTTGACCTCAGGCACCAGACTACGTCGAGCCCCCAAATTTCGTTTCCGAGATCAGCTCAAGGCCACTCTCTTCCGTTGCTTCATTGACCCAAATACCTTGGAGATAATCACCAAGGATCTCCCAAAGTGGCGGCATTTCATCGTCAAGGGAACGGACCCGATGGAAAATAACAGACGTCAAGAAGCAGAGTTCAGACGTCGAGGACACGAAGAGCAACTTGCATTTCTTGATCCCCCGCCAACCATCTGCGATAAATTCCCCCAGCTCTTCTATACCACTCTTGGCCTGAGCAACCAACCAAGCACCGACACCCTTCGCACCCATCTGGATGAAGAAACTCAATCACTCGCTACAGATTAACGACTCTATGTATAGAGAGTTTGAAATGATGAACAGATATTGTATATTCAGATAAAGGAGGCAGTCAGATTTTGTATAATTCTTTATTTAACGTTCCATGCTGGATCACCATCTTAAAGGCTTTTAGTCGAAGAAGTTGACCCCAGGACTTATTGTTTATAACCCTAGCACTTATTCTATCGGTCATTTTTGCCGAACCGTTAGGTTATTTTCTCTTTCAATTCCCAGACATGCTTTGCAAGAATAGTCGCTTACTCTGGTGTATTTATATACAAAAATCATTACAGACACCTACAGTGCCGAATCTAATCTGAGGAATTGCTACTGCAAAGATGAGACTTGCTGTCCGTTGGAAGGAAAATGTCTTGGAAAAGGCATTGTTTATAAAGCCAAAGTGCAAATAAATGGCTCACAGGTATAGAAAACATACACAGGGGCTTCAGAAAATTCATTCAAGACTCGATTCTATTCCCACCGAAATTCTTTCCGATACCCCGAGAAAAGGACAGCGACTAGTCTTGCAAAGCATGTCTGGGAATTGAAAGAGAATGAGACCCGTCCTTTCAATGTAACCTGGAAAATTCTAGAAAAAGTATCAGCATACAGACATGGAGCTTATAAAGGACCTATGAAATGTAATCTTTGACTCTCAGAAAAGTTCTTCATCTTGTTCCGAGATAAAAAATGCTTTGAACTAGAGACGCGAGCTCTTACATTCCTGCAGGCACGCCACAAAATTTAAAATGTCAACCGACAAAATACCGTGTTTTGACTTTCGAAATATATATATTTTTTACTGTGTTATTTGAATTTGACTTTACATGGAATAGTTATTTTGCATCGCAACGCTAACGTTTATTTCAAATTCATCTTTAAGAAACTTTTCGGCTGTTTTATAAATTTAATTTTAAGCTTAAGCTTTGCCGAAGTTTATTTTTTATTATTTTATTTTTATTTTTATTTTTACTCACGTATTTAATTATGTTATTTTACATTTTACATTTTAATATACACACCGGGCAATTTCTTTAAAAATTATTTGCATACATACGTTATGACGTAGATATATCTATATATTTATACTTATGTGTATGTATGTATGTATGTATGTATGTATGTATGTATGTATGTATGTATGTATAAACATGTGTGTGTGTTTACCTATGCATATGCGTATGTGTATGTGTGTATATATATGTACATATACATATGTGTGTGCATACATATGTAGATGTATATAGTCGCAGGAGTGGCTGGTGTGGTAAGTAGCTTACTTACCAACCACATGGTTCCGGGTTCAGTCCCACTGCGTGGCACCTTGGGCAAGTGTCTTCTACTATAGCCTCGGGCCGACCAAAGCCTTGAGTGGATTTGGTAGACGGAAACTGAAAGAAGCCCATCGTATATATGTATATATGTATATGTGTGTGTGCGTTTGTGTGTCTGTGTTTGTCCCCCCAACATAGCTTGACAACCGATGCTGGTGTGTTTACGTCCCCGCAACTTAGCGGTTCGGCAAAAAGAGACGAATAAAATAAGTACTAGGCTTCCAAAGAATAAGTCCTGGGGTCGATTTTCTCGACTAAAGGCGGTGCGCCAGCATGGCCGCAGTCAAATGACTGAAACAAGTAAAAGAGTAAAAGAGTAAAGAGTAATATACATCATGACGTAGATATATCTATATATTTATATTTATATGTATGTATGTATGTATATTTACGTATGCATATGCGTATGTATATGTGTGTATATATATGTACATATACATATGTGTGTGCATACATATATAGATGTGTATGGATATGTGCGTATACTTTTATATATGTGAGCATGTATTTGCGTACATATTTTTGTATATTTATATAGTATCCATATGTGCGTATATTTGTAAATATACGCACATATGGATATTTACATATGTATATATATTTACACTTATCTAGATATACATGTACTTTTATATGTTCGTTTTTATGTGTTAGTTGCGCAAACTATATGATGTATCTAAACGTTGTTGGTTACTTGCGAACGCCATTATGTAGCATTCACTATCCCTATCTATTTTCCCTTTTCTCTCGCTATTTTTCTGTTTCTCTTTCTTTTTCTTCTTCTCCACTATTTTCTTCCTCCTCCCCATACTTATTGTGTTCCTTCTCTTTCTTTTGCCTGTAACAACTAACTTGTATAAGCATACGCCAGGAAATTTTGTGCGCGTGCATGTGTGAGTATCTCTCTCTCTCTCTCTCTCTATATATATATATATATATTTAGCTATTTTTATATATGTTTATGTCCGCCTATATATGTCTGTACATGTATGTAGCTATGTACATGCGTCGGTATGTTTTAGTGTATATATGTATATTATAGAGGGTTTAGTAAGTGCATATGCTGCTAAATGTAAATGTAATCCAACGTGAAACATTTTTTAAAAACGGATATAACTTTTAATGTATTAATTGATTAATATTTTACGAATAATTATTTACCCTAGGTATTTAGAATCTGTCCTTTTATAAGCTTTATTTGATTTAAGGTTTTCTTCGATTTGACAATAAAATGATTTTATACCGAAAGTTGTTCATTGCAGGCAACTGGTCGTTGTAACGACCGGTAGCTGAGAGGATCAATGAAACAAAACCATTTTCAAATGTGTATCCATTAAACTAATTGTATATGTTTGCGTACAACCTTTTTTTTTCGTTCCATTGTAAACAAAACTGTCCGACAAACAGGAATGTGAAACTGAGTAACAGTCTGTGATATTTTTGCTGCTTTTCAATAAAGTATATATATATATATATATATATATATATATATATATATGGGAGAATATACAAATAATAACAACAGACGAGGACAGGTGGTGTAAATAACAAAAGTATATATTAGTATGACGCTCGGGAATACGGAAAGTCTTTGACGTTTCGAGCTACGCTCTTCAACAGAAAGAATAAGGAAAGTAAGGTAAAAAAGGATGATAAAGGAGGTTTACAAAAGTGGAAAAGTTCAAAAGTTTTTTAGACGTCGTGGTATACTGAAGCGATTTCCAATCAGAAGATGGGTCCAGTGTAATCCGTGGGTAGGAGAGGTGCAGCCGGAGGGTATAAAGTTCAGAATCAAACAGTCCCGATCCAGAAGGAAAGAAGGTAGAATCCAAAAGTTGGTAGTGTGTGATGAGAGGAGACAGGATTAGCTGGTGCGACCACGTGAGCGTGTATTATAAGGCACCAAAAGAGACACAACAGTATATATATATATATATATATATATATATATATATATATATATATATATATATATATATATATATATATATATATATATATATATATATATATATATATATATATATATATATATTTATATATACATATGTGTGTGTGTATAAATATATACATACATATATATATATACATACATACATATATATATATATATACTGTTGTGTCTCTTTTGGTGCCTTATAATTTAACACATACACCGGTAAAATTTCCACTTATTTATTTTTATTTTTTTATCAATCATAGCAAATCCTCATCAGAGGGTCACACGCAATTTCACATATATATGCGACTAGCTTCTTGCAGTTTTTGTCTACCAAATCCACTCACAAGGTTCTGGTTGGCCCGAAGCTATAGTAGAAGACACTTGCCCAAGGTGCCATGCAGTGGGAATGAACCCGGAATCATGTGATTGGGAAGCAAGCTTCTTACCACACAGCCACGCCTATGTATATAATATATATATACACGCACAACGAACTTCCACACAGTTTCTAACGTATACATGTGTGTTTGTGTTCGTCCCACCTCCACCGCTTGACAACTGGTGTTTGTTTGCTTACGTCCCCGTAACTTAAAACGTTCAGCAAAAGAGATCGAAAGAATAAGCACCAGAGTTTTTTTTTAAAAAAACACACTAGAATTGATGTGCTCGACTAAAACCTTTCTAAGTGGTGCTCCAGCATAGCCGCAGTACATTGACTGAAAAAGTAAAAGATAAGATTCCTGATATCAATCATATCAGATGTAAAGTGGAGACGCGTGGCTTAGTGGTTAGGGTGTTGAATTCATGATCGTAAGATTGTGGTTTCGATTCCTGGACTGGGTAATGCGTTGTTTTCTTGAGCAAAACACATCATTTAACGTTGCTCCCGTCCACTCAGCTGGTAAAGATGAGTAACCCTGCGACGGACCGGCAAACCGGCCCTAATAAGTGAGCATGATTCGAGAAGGTAATTATATCAGATCTCAAAAGAAATACGTGACAGAATCGACGATTTATCCAGTAACTTTTACTTTCCCTTCTCACATTTGCTAATATTATCCTTCACCCTTGCAAGGCAAATAATATACGTAAGCAGCTAAGGAGTGGATTCGCATAAAAGAACTCTACCCATTCTGAAAGAAATTTGTGAGCTTATCCTTGTGGTTGAAATCATTATTATTCTCGCTCTCACATTCAGAACTCGTTCGGTGGCCTAATCGGCCTTTCACCCAAGGGAAAGGAAGCTTATAGTAAGTACTGGAATGGAAGTGAAAATTGAAAATAGGATGTATGCGACGTGAGTGAATAATATTTCAAGTGAAAGGACTTCAGAAAATATTTACTATACAGAATAATGTAAACGGCATGGCGTAGAAATAAAGAGACAGCGATAATTAACGAAATGGGCGTATATATACATATACATATACATATACATATACACATATATATATATATATATATATATATATATATATATATATATATATATATATATATATATATATATATATATATATATAAGTTTAAAAACATATTATAAAAGCACAAACAAATGGGAAATAGACACAGAAGGTCGCCAAATCCTCACAGAGGTTCACACGCAATTTCGCACCTTCATATATATATATATATATATATATATGTATGTATGTATGTATATATATATATATATATATATATATATATATATATATATATATATATATATATATATATACATATATATAAATATATATACATAATATATATATATACATAATATATATATATACATAATATATATATATACACATAATATATATATATATATATATATATGAGAAGAATGAGAAAGGTACGAAATGAGAGAGAGAGAGAGAGGGGAGAGAGAGAGAGAGAGAGAGAGAGAGGGGGGGGAGAGAGAGAGAGAGAGTGAAAAGGGCAACAAAATGAGATTTGGAAGATGTGCATGAGCGGGAAGAGAGAAAGAGAGAGGGAGAGATAGGGGAAGATTGGGAACATGACAGTAAAAGTAAGAGAGGATGGGAAAGTGTGAAAGTGAAAGAAAAAAAAAAAAGAAAAGAAGGAAAACATGATAAATGTGAAAATTCGAAGACATGTAAAGTACTGCTAATAGCGTGTGCATGTGTTTGTGTGTGATAGTGTTTTCGTATTTGATTATATGTGGAAATCTGTGCGTAAATTTGAGTGCAGTTGAAAAGACAGGAAATGTAAGGCCAATCGCTATGTTTCTCTAATGTCAGACTGTTTCACTCTGCTTCCTGTTTTATTCAAAAGGGGAATGAGTCTGTCGGGAAACTTGCAAAATATCAACACCCAAAATACAGCATATAAATTCATGTCAATTATATTTAGCCGTCTTCAACAGATATTTCTCTCCAAACTACAGGACATCGTAAAAACAAATCGGCAATTAAACATAATTTATATTGGATAAAAAGAACGCATCAGGTTTATTGGAGACATGGTTCTGTGATCAGTAGAAAGCACCTTACTTTGAGGCACATAGCTAGTTTTCGTAGTCTTTTAGAGCCATTTAGAGCCTTTATTAACTGAATTTCGGAGATAAGAAGGGTTAAATTTGTGCATCCAAGTTCAAATTCAGTTATCTTTTACTTTTATCTGTTATTAGTCGAATGAATCGACGTCAGTGCCTTTTTTCCATTAAAGCCTGGTACTTATTCTATTGATCTCTTTTAAGTTACGGGAACGTAAACAAACCAGCATCAGTTATCAAGCGGTGATGAGGACAAACACAAAGAAACGCACACATACACGCACGCACACACACACACACACACACATACCACGTGCGCGCGCGCGCACACACGCACACATACATATATCGGTATGTATACTCTTTTACTCTTTTACTTGTTTCAGTCATTTGACTGTGGCCATGCTGGAGCACCACTTTTAGTCGAGCAAATCGACCCCAGAACTTATTCTTTGTAAGCCTAGTACTTATTCTATCGGTCTGTTTTGCCGAACCGCTAGGTTACGGAGACGTAAACACACCAGCATCGGTTGTCAAGTGATGTTGGGAGACAAACACACACACACACACACACACACACACACACATATACATACATATATACGACGGGCTTCTTTCAGTTTCCGTCTACCAAATCCACTCACAAGGCTTTGGTCGGCCCGAGGTTATAGTAGAAGACACTTGCCCAAGGTGCCACGCAGTGGGACTGAACTCGGAACCATATGGTTCGTAAGGAAGCTACTTACCACACAACCACTCCTATGCCTATATATAAATATTTTTCGCTTATATATTGTCGGTATATCTCTACTGAAGAGTGTAAAGTAATCTTTGTTACAGAGCACGAAATCTTAAGATATTGGATCTTCTTGCTCATTACCTAGCATTCGACCTTGGGTTACAAAGAGAGAACAAACTTAGAGTGGATTGTAGGTATTTGACATCTACTTCTAGCGTATAGGCACCGGCATTCCAGCGCCCTTAATTATAATTATATCTTTATAATTATATACTCAAAAATTAATTTTACCGATATGGTCATTTTTTTAACGCTAGTCACTGATATAATCATTTTCATGATTATATCCCCAACTTATAAGTATATATATATATATATATATATATACATATACATATATACACTTTGGTTGACCTGCGGTTATAGTAGAAGGTTCCACACAGTGTGACTGGATCCGGAATCAAGTGCTTGGGAAGCAAACTTCCTACCCACTTCCTTACGAATGCTTTTAGTTCATATTCTGTCTTTAGCACTACATATCGTTCATAAAGGACACACTGCTCATTGCTTCTCATTACGTCGACTCTTTATCTCAATCATATTTAATGTATATACATTGTGAATAGGCCAGTTACTGAATGAATATATCGTACGTGCCTAATACAGAACCTACTTCTCTAAGACGGGAAATAGTTTTAAGCCATGTCACCACTTCCTCTGACGAGAAAATACATAGAGACACTTGAATAAAGAAGGAAAGTTAAGGCCATGACATTTGTCTCCATGTCAAAATTAAACACCGATAAGAAAATCGAAAGGAATTCTTATATTTGGCAAATTTAAATATGTTTGATCTCTTTCTTGTAATGACGTCGTGTAATGACCTCATGTGCAAATTCTTTTCCAGTCTTATCAAGCTGCGTAGCCTCAAACCAGAACTCATTAGAGATAAGCCTATAGAAGTATAAGATTACGACATGCAGTTAAAAACGATAAAAGCTTACCTTTGTTAATACCCACTTCTTGTGTGTATGTATGTATGTATGTATGTGTGTGTGAATACAATATTGTATGCAAGTGTAAGGCAGAGAGTTGGCAGAATCGCTAGCGCGTCGGACAAACTACATAGTGACATTTTTTTTCGGTTCTTTACGTTCTGAATTCAAATTCCATTCAATTTTGCCTTTCATCTTTTCGTTGTCAAAGTACCAACTGAGCACTGGGGTTGATGGTAATCGACTATATTCTTCCCCTAAAATTGCTGGTCTTGCACCAAAATTTTATTGTTAACAAGTGTCATTTGCGTTGCAAATAAATATTTTAGTTGAACGTTAATATGTATATGCGACGGCGGTGAGCTGGCAGAATCATTTCCGCGCCGGACGAAATGCGAAATGCTTTTCGGCATTTCGTTCGTCTTCGTGTTTTGAGTTCAAATTTCGCAGAGGTCGATTTTGCCTTTCATCCTTTTAGGATCGATAAAGTAAGTAACAGTTGAGCACCGGAGACTACATAATCAACTTACCTACCCACCCGAAATTGTTGCCCTTGTTCTAAAATTTGAGACCAATGTATGTATATGCGTTATTGTATGCAAGTGTAAAGGCGCATAGCTCAATGACAAGGGCAATCGGCTCGCGATCGTAAGCTCGTGAGTTCGATTCCCGGCGGCACGTTCTTTCCTTGAGCAAGACATTTTATTTTTTTGTTATCCCAGAAGTGAGATCTACTTGTAGTTCAGAGCACCAGCCTCGCCACATTTTGTGTTACGCTGAACCTCCCTGAGAACTACGTTAAGGGTATGCGTGTCTGTGGAGTGCTCAGCCACTTGCGCGTTAATTTTACGAGTTGGCTGTTCCGTTGGCTCAGTGGCTAGATCGTGAGTTTGTGAGATCGATTCCCGAACCGGGCTGCGTGTTGTGTTCTTGAGCAAGACACTCTATTTCTCGTTGCTTCAGTTCACTCAGCTGTAGAAATGAGTTGCGACATCACTGATGCCAAGCTGTGTCGGCCTTTTCCTGTCCCTTGGATAACATCGGTGGAGTGGAGAGGGGAGGCTGGTATGCATGGGCGACTACTGGTCTTCTGTAAACAACCTTGCCCGGACTTGTGCCTCGGAGGGTAACTTTCTAGTTGCAATCCCATGGTCATTCACGTGAATGATCATCGTTATAACCGACGTAGAGTCAGGCCATGTATGTAAGTCAGGCCATGTATGTAAGTCAGGCCATGTATGTGAGTATATATCCAACCACCAATCAAACACACACACGCACTCACACACACACACACACACACATACACGCACACACACACACACACACACACACACACACACACAGACACTGACAGACACATACACACACACACACTCACACACACTCACTCTTACACACTCACACATTTTAAATGCGTAATGGCAGTAACATTTTATTTTCAATTGAAGCAGTTTCTTCTTTATTACATTTAAGATCGACAACCCTCCACCCAAAAAGAAAAAAAAAACCCCAACCAAAGAACCAATTTCCAAGTTTTAAAATATCAAATATAATTCACAACTATTCATAACCTTTCTAAACACACTGATATTTCATAACAACAAAGACATGAAATACCCCTATTTTTACTAAGTCCAGCCCACGAATAATGACATTATACATTACATATATTACATTACATATATTACATATATTACATATATTACATTACATATATTACAAATTTTATAAACTTCAAGATTTTCAACTACAGTTATTAAATTATAAGCCATTTCCCAAATAATGTTAAATAATACCATTGGTGCAGGCAATACTTTACAACCATGTATTTTCAAGTTCAGTATCACTGCGCGGCACCTTAACCAAATGTTTTCTACTATAGCCACCAAGCAACCAATATCTTGAGAGTGAATTTGGTTGACGGAAACTGTATGGAAGGCGTTTGTGTGTGTGTGTGTGTGTGTGTTTCTCCGACCGCTTGAAAACCGTTGGTACCAAATCAGGAGAGTACGGCGGGTGTGGCAGCACTTCCCAGCCATGCGTTTGAATGTCTTCCTTGGTTATATTGGCAATATGGGGGTGGACGGTGTCGTGCAGCAGAACTTCATGCTGCCAATTAGGTCTTTTCTCTTGAATAGCCGTGTTGAGTCGTTCCATCTGTTGAACATAGAGTTCCGCGTTGACCGTTGGTTCCGTTCAAGCAATTCGTAATGGATAATCCCTTCCCAGTCCCACCATACGCTTAAATTTAAGCATAAAATGCTTAAATAATCTTGACTATTAATTCTGCCATGAAGGGAAACCATTAGGCCGGCGGATTTCCAAGATATAGCCCTCCAGATCATCATAGATCCTCCTCCATGTTTAACAGTTGGAAGAAAGCAGTCTGGGTCAAATACTTCTTTCGGCTGTCTTCACATGTATACTCGGCCGGTGGTCGGAAGTAAGGTAAAAGATGACTCATCCGAGAAAATGACATTCTTCCACTGCTCTAGGAACCAATTCTGTAGGTTTTTACTCCACTCTAAATGCTTTATAACGTTTTGTTTTTGAAAGTAGTGGTTTTCTCATTGCAGCCCTCTCGTAAAATCCGGCTTTGTGCAGCTCCAGGCGAACAGTTTTTGTGGAAACTGGGTTCTCGAGTTGGTCATTAAGCTCTGCAGTAATTTTGGGAGCTGTACTTTTGTGATCCTTTCTAACAATTTTGCGTAAGAGTCCGACAGTCTTTATCTGAAAGTTTTGGTTTTCTTCCGGAGTTTTGTTTCGACTAGGAGGTTTTTCCCTTTTCGTTAAAGGCTGTCGTTACTTTCGAGACAGTACTTCTTGATACACCAAACATTTCGGCTGTTTTCGTTACACTAGCGCCTGCCATACGAGCACCAACAATTTGACCTCTTTGCAAGTCCGATAGATCTGTCAGTTTAATGAATTTTAATTACCTTTTCCTGATGATATCCTAAAAGAAACAGTAATTTTAGCAAAACATATTGAGCAACACTAATAATAAATAAAAAAACATAAAAATAAACAAGCTTTTGAAGGTTTTATAGATATTATAAAATTATGATGCTATGATACTAAAGTGTTTCCATTATTTTGTCCAACCCCTGTATGTGTGTGTGTGTGTGTGTGTGTGTGTGTGTGTGTGTGTGTGTGTGTGTGTATGTATGTATGTATCTTTAAAAACGAACTCAGTCTTACAGCTTATTGTTTCCACTCAAAACAGCATTAGTCAGTTGCGTCAGTTCGTCTTCAAATAGACATGATGTGAATGAGCAATGGTTAAGTCAACAACTTAATGAATAAAGTCACCTAAACTAAATATGGCTACAGGAGGTTCAACAAGAGAAAGAGAGCTAGAGAGAAAGAGAGAGTGACACTGATCTTTACACAAGCACGCACACACACACACACACAGACACACACACACACACACACACGTACATTTTTAATTCCGCGCATTGTTTGTTTTTGATTTTGTTAACTACACAGTATAGTAGGGTCAGTTGGGCACTGTCTGTGAGAAAACAGCACCATGACGTAATTTACTCAGTCAGAACTTTGGGAACGACATGCTGTACTGCTTGGCATTCACGCCGGAAGCTCCAATACGAACATTTCAGAGTGTTTGGGTGTCAATCTGAGGACTGTGCAGACGACTCGGAGAGAGTTGGATGAATCTAATGATAATTACGAAGGTACAGAAGCTCGGAAAACTCACTCTGAACTGCTGAATTTGTTGGTGAGATCCAGGCCCACCAAGTCAATCAAGTCCTTTGCCAGGGACATGGGAGTGTCTGAGTTTCTTATCAGGCAGGCAGTGCATGAAGGCATTCGGTATTCCTCATACAAAATAAGAAAGGGTCGATTTTTATCCCAAGCCATCAAGGACAAGAGGAAAGACTGCACAAAAAAGCTTTTGAACAAACTCAACAAACTCAACCATCCTCTCCAACTGAACATGCCTTGGTTTTTCTCAGACGAGAAAAAATTCTGCTAGGATCAGATGATGAACACACAGAACAACCGTTGGTTTGCTGCGTTCCCAAAACATGTACCGTGAGTGATAAAAATCAAATATCCAGACAACATCATAGTGTTTGCAGTGATCAATAGTGACGGCGACGTTATGCCTCTATTCATCTTTCTACACAGCCTCTTTAAATGATTATTCCGACCGGCTGCCAAGCAAATGGGAAGAAGTAATTGAAGTAGATTGTGAATATGCTCCGGAATAATCACTTAAGGATGCTTTCGTTAAATGTTGTTATTGTTTTTGTTGAATAAATTTTTTTGGAAAAAGCCGCAATAATTATGTACCAACCTAATATATATATTACATGGAAAAATGCGAGCATGAAAAGTAGTATTCTTAAGATTATAAACTTAGAAAAGTACAGGACAAGTTATTACACCTGTAAAAGTATACGACAAGCTATTACTTCTGTGGGCGTTGAGAGGGTCCAGGTGGGTGCTAGTATCAAAAGGGGGCGGGAGTGGTAGAGAAAAAGGAGGCATTGGGAGGAAGGTAGTTGAATGGGGGACGCTATGAATTTATATTATTATAGTATTGTATACAAATTGTATAATATATTAAATATCAAATTATTCATAGTGTATATAAATAAATTAGTAAAATATAAAATATTTATTATTATAGTATTGTATACAAATTGTATAATATATTAAATATCAAATGATTCATAGTGTATATACATTAGTAAAATATAAAATATTTATTTACACATAAAAATAGGGGTGGGGCGCTGAGGGTATTATGTGGCTATGAGGGGAGCGGTGGCCCAAAAAGTTTGAGAACCTCTGCTCATATGTATTAAAAAGAGGGTAAGCCGATATATATATTAGCGCACTAATAAATGAAAGAGAAACCGGAGGGAAGAAGGAAGACAGATGAAAAAGGAAAAGGAAAAGATAGGTAAGAAAAGAAGCAAGAAAGAAAATGTAAACGAGTAATTGTTGAATGGATTGTTCAAAGAAGGAATATTGAAAAGGTGTGAGAGAAATTAAGTTTCTCAGAGGAAGTATTATTTGACAAACAATGAAGGCCATATTGTTAAACAGGTTTATATTCTCCGTTTTAAATGCTTTCGGGACATCACTAATGCTCTTATCTAGCAGAAAAGAAAAATAGCACGATTACTTTGTCTCTTATTTCCAAAAATTCACAGGATTCGATCTTAACCTTTATTGTTGAAGTAATAAAAGGAAATGATTATTATTCAACTAAAGGCGGTGAGCTGGCAGAATCGTTAGCACGCAGGGCAAAATGCTTAGCGGAATTTTGTCTGACCTGACACTCAGAGTTCAAATTCCGCCTTTTATCCTTTCCGGGTCGATGAAATAAGTATCAGTCACGCACTGGGTTCGATGCAATCGACTCGCTTTCTCTTCTAAAGTTTCAGGTCTTGTGCCTATAGTAGGAAGGAAAAGGTAATGATTACTATTCAGCTGGACATTGAAGATGAGAGATTAGTAGATTCGTTAGAGCGTCGGTCAAAATTCCTTCCTGTATTTGTTCAGGCTCTTTACCTCGAGGTCAACTTTACCTTTCATCTTTTCGGGGTTCGATAAAATAAAGAACCAGTCAAATACTGGAGTCAGTATAACTGATTAACCCATCTCCACAAATAGCAAGCCTTATACTGGTATTTGAAACAATTATTAGGATAGACACTTTTATCTTCAGCGAAGTCTTTATTGATTTCCAAAATTCCCCATGAAGAATATGGCGGTGGCGAGGGATGTGCTAACATCCAATAATTTTTCGGAAAAATGAATGGAAGTAGTGAGTATGGCCCGAGTAAACGAGCCTATCTCAGCAGGCGTCTGAAGGCTGAAGAACACAGCTGGAGAGGGCGCTTATCAGACTTCATGATTTTGTCCAAACTGTTAACGAAGAGTTTGGAGCTTGAAGTTAGTGGTCTGGTTGGATGCGTAAGTATGAGACATCCCAAACAAATTTATCCATCACAGCCATCTCATGCGATACATTACAGAGAGGGTAGGTAAGGAGCCTGGCATGGGTGGGACCTTGATCAACTTAGATTAATCAAAAGCCTTTTCTGGCCCTTTTCATGAGTTGGATCATCACAATGTACCGTGACAACCGGTTGGTGGTCAATAGTCAGTACGGAACCATTCAGTATCGTGCGCTGGCACATCTTGAATGAGGAAGATTTGTGTTGGTATATGCTACTACCGTCACAATGTCGGACACCATACACATCTAGATATCAGCACTAGTCAAAGGGAATACGTGGTAGTGAATTAATCTGCAAAAATAGGCGAACTAAATGTGAGAAACTTTGGACAAAATAGCATGCAAAATCGAAAGTATAGCCCAAATGTAAACACTAGCAGAGCTTTAGACAAAGATATGGAGGTTTCTTATTCTGATCCCATTAGCGCAGGTAGAGCTAGTATCGATAAAAATCTTTGTAGCTATGACAAGAAAATCTGCCTTCTCAACGCACAACGTTTGAGGGAAAATATAGTGTACATGAGTAGGGTTACATCAGGTAAAATTTCACATTTTTATACTGAAATGTGCTCGACTACATTCAAATGAGATTAGATAACCATCTAGCTTTCTTTAAGGATAGAGAGAAAATGCATAGCACAAACGTAAGTGGGTTTCTTCGGTCCTTAAAAGATAGAAACACGAACTTTGATATAGAATGGGAAATTATTGGCAGGACAGAGCCTTACGTAATCGGAGGCATGAAATGCAATTTATGTCTAGGAGAAATACTCCATATTTTCACGTCTAAATACCAGTTATTAAACAACAAAAATTAATCAGCCCTCATATGTGCGCACCTTCACAGAAAAGTATTCAAATATTTCTCAAGATAAGATTTCTAATTAAATACCACAGAGACTGGAGGTGCTATAGTTTACATGGTAAATATTAGAGCAATATCTCATTTACTTATATCCTAATAATAATTGTTCTTCAAATAATTTTTTGTTTTCGTGTGTAAAACTTCATATATGAATTAAATTACTCTTTATTCTATATTCTCTGTCTAGAAGGATGGTATTTACATGTAAATTATATTTGACTTAGTGACCTTTAATTATAAACCTCTAATTCTGAAATTTTCCCTTTTTACTTCGATTGAGGCTAGTGGACAGTTAAGGCAAGCTTCGGATGTAGTAGTCATGATTCAAATTTCCAACGTTAGGGTAATCATAGGGTCATCCAATAACCGTTTTTATAACCGTATCAGGTTTTAAAATGTTCCTCTCTAATTCTTTGCACTCAAAAATTACCGTCCCCTACCAAATATAATACCACCTAAACCAACATATTTTAGTTTGCTTCAAACCACAGCAGTGTGCAACACCTTGAATAAAGCTGTATAGACTCTTAACCAGATGAACAAACCAGATGCAAATAAATACCACATTGCGAGATATCCATGCAGTAAACACGTGTCGGACAGATTTAGATTAAATATACTGTATAACAATAAAAAAGAATGTGCAGATGTATTATTCTTCTTATTCATGGAATTGTCTTGGATATATGTACATATGCATACATGCATACATACATAAATATATATATATATAACAAATAATAAATGAGTATATGCATATATACATACAGGTATGTGCATACCTACGTCTACCTGTATATATAGGTGCATATCTGGGTACAGGACATTGCAAACAAAACGTAGACAAGAAAATAATAATAACCAGAGTACAGAAAACACACAAGCCACATAGAGAACATTTTCCTTCATCAGCTACCCCCATTTTAATACCGGCGTTTCGAAGAGTTGGGTAGGATGGATCGTTAAAATGGCTCTTCCCATGGACCGCAAATTAAATTTGTATACACAAATTAAACCTGTGCCGTGGAGGAATGTCGTGGCAGACAAAAAACAAGACAGGAAAACAAACGGAAAAGGCTATGCGGCCAGACGTGAACATTCAATAATAGGATAAAGTCTTTTATAAGAATTTATCAAGTAGCTAGCGTGAAAAAAACCTCATAAGGGAAAAATCCATCATTTATTCCCCAAAATATATTTATTTATATAAGGGCATTACTATACATGAATGCCTCACCCTAAGAGGGACTCTAAGGTCAAACTACCATAATAAACACATTTTTACCGAACGCGAGGAAATGCAACTCTCAAAGCTAAAAACAGACTAAACTGTAGATCATGATTTCGTAATTATTGCAGTAATATGCACCTTTTACTCATCAGTACAGTATGGTCAAGACACATAAAAATAAACAAAAAAATCAACATACCAGACGCACACTTCATGTATCCAACATACTACATAGAAGATTGCTTTGATAAAAGTTATTTTTCAAAAAATTGTCATCATTGTCCTGTGAGAGCGAGTGGGTGTGTTTTGTGTGTGTGTGTGTGTGTGTGTGTGTGTGTGTGTGTGTGTGTGTGTGTGTGTGTGTGTGTGTGCGTGTATGTGTGTATGCCTGTGTATCTGAAAGGAGTGTCAATGGAAAAGAGAAGGAAAGAAAAGAGGAAGAAAGGAAGAAGAAAAAGTTGTATTTACATCTATACAGCTGGTCAGTTCTTTCAATAAGACAAAAAAAAACATAAAAAATTTTTTTTTCATAAAAGAACGGAGGCAAATATGAAAACCAGGTTAACCAGGTTCAATTCCAGTTGGTACAAAAATGTCCCACTATTTGGGTTTCTTGCCTCTTTTAGGCTCTCTTGTTCCAAAGTTGAATAAAGATCGAGAATAATGAAATATTGTGATGAATCAATGAGTGAGGTATCTAAATATTGGTAAGTTCATTTTGTCATAGGCATGGATCAAAAATAAATACAAAATAGCATTTCTGTAGTCATTCACCAATATAAATTGGCAAATGGTGCCATTGTTTTAGATACCGAAATAACAAGTTCTAAAATAGTTTTGGGTTCACCTTTAGGATCAAATCTGTTATGGAATAAAAATACAAATAAATATAATTACAAAGATAGAGAAAGTATATGTAAAGGTATGAAATACAAAGATAGTGAAGTATGTGAATGGATGAAAATTGTTGGTGAAATATAAAAAAATAGTTTACTTTACAAAATTGGTCCTTCATCCAGTACAAATCATTACAGAATGAAGATAAGAAACAATTCTTTACAAAAATAAAGATATTAGGAGGGGCAATAATGTACAAGGGAAAGTGTCTTGTGAAGGAGCTCAATGAAACAGATATGCATACAATTTCTTGTACATCGTGAGGACATTATTATACAGACTAAGTTAATAGTTCTAGATGGTTTGTGATTTTCATATTTTCAGCCATTCAGTTTGGCGGAGAACTTTGTTATGAAGTATTGTTCCATATTTTTTCTGAAGGATGTGTTATTCCTTGAGCACTTATGGAAGGGAAGGATCTTAAATTTTCCTTCTCCACATGCTTCTAAGTGTTTACTCAGTGGAATCTTTCGTAGTTCCTCCTGTCGGATATGTTGTCGGTGAATTCTGGCTCGTTGGCATAAAGAATTTCCAGTTTCGCCTATATAATTCTCCTTGCATGTGGGACAGATTATGCAGTATATTACGTTCCGCGTCTTGCAATTCATGTCTGCATTTACTTTCAATGTGTGACGACTTTTAAATGTTATTTGTTTGTTTCCCTCCATATATTTGTAGATGGGGTTACTGCAGATCCCACGTCTATCATCTCCACACTCTTTTACAAAGAATTCGGTTTTATTCTCTGATGAGAATTTTGCTCTTGTTAGGTGTTTCTTCAGGTTTTCCTCTTGGCGTTTACTGTTTTTTTAATGCAATATTTGTTTAATAGGTTTCCCATTTTGGGGTTTTGTAGGACGAAATGTACAACAATCCAGATCTCTGAATACCTTATTTTTTCTAATATATAATACCTGTACATCACCTCCAAACCTTCTTATATATATATATATATATATATATATATATATATATATATATATATATATATATATATATATATATATATATATATGAGACCAAAGTGTACGTACGTCGCTATATGTATATAAAAAGAAAACAAAAAAATGTTTGACACTCAGAGAAATAGAAAAGGAGTGTCATAACGTTTCGCACATACAGCCTTCATCAATAAATAGAACAAGAGATGAGACGAGAGGGGAAAAAAAGCGAAATAAGAAGAAAATGTATGACAACTCCGAGTGTCTTCTCATCAAACCAGTACTCTTGCAGTGAACAGTAGGGAGAAGGAAACAGGGAAAGGTTGTAAGGCACAAGAAAGCAGAAGTTAAAGAAAGGGATTAAGCTGCATGTGTATCTGTGCGCATTTGTGTGAATGTGAGTGTGTCTTTGTAGTATTTTTAGAACTATGAGGTTGTATTTTTGTTTAAATTTTAGTTCTGTGATTAAGGTGCATGTGTGTGTGAGATATGTGCTGCGAAGTGTGTGTGTGTGTGTGTGTGTGTGTGCGTGTGTGTGCGTGCCGTGATTTTTCACGCGCGGTGTTTGTGTACTTTTAGTTGATGTGCGTATGTATATGTGATGGCGTGTGTATGTTTTGATGAGTGTGTGTGTGTGTGTGTGTGTGTGTGTGTGTGTGTGTGTGTATCTGCCTATACATTATGATGTTTGTGTAATTTTTGATTACGTGGTAGCGCAAATGTGTGTGTTTTAGTCGTGTATGAGTGCGCGTGCGCGTATGTGTTGTGTTTATTTTGGCTATGTAATATTTGACATGTTTGCAGCATGTATAAGCGAATTTAAGCGTATGTGCGTTTGCTTATTATCTTTACTGTATGTGTGTGCGCGTGCATGTTTATGCGTGTGTATGTTTGTATGTATGTATGTGTGTGTATGTGTGTGCGTTTGTACATGTTATTGCGGGTGTGTACGTGTGTGCGACCGAACATGTTTACTTTCTCTTGTGGTGTGAAATTGAGCTTATGTTCGCATTTGATTATATCTACAGTAAGTATATGCGTGCGTGAACGTTGAATACGTGTGCGCTCTCACCGGATTTTGTGTGTGTCTGTATGTTGTGTAGCATGTTGTATATTTTCTTTTAAAGTGTGAGTATGTGAGTGTGGATTTTACAGTATTTTCTTTTATTCTTTTATTCGTTTCAGTCATTTGACTGCGGCCATGCTGGAGCACCGCCTTTAGTCGAGCAAATCGACCCCAGGACTTATTCTTTGTAAGCCTAGTACTTATTATATCGGTCCCCTTTGCCGAACCGCTAAGTTACGGGGACATAAACACACCAGCATGAATTGTCAAGCGATGTTGGTGGGACAAAATCAGACACACACACACACACACACACACACACACACGTATATATATAAAGTGATAGTATGTTGTCAACTTAATATGACAGTCCCATGAAAGGAAAGAATGTTACTGCTATTTAGCCCTAGGAAACACCGTTTCCTGTTGGCCTTGACACATTTCCTGTGTCCTTATGTTTTCAAAGGGGAGATAAGCACCTCCACCCACCAAAGCCAGCATACAAACAAATGTTGTAAATATTGTCCTGTGCTGTTCCATCTATGTATTGATCTTTATGGTCGTAATAAAAAATTCAGCTAGCAAGCCATGCTACTCCAAACTGATGATGAGCAATGACTCTGAAACTAGTCTCTAGATGTTGACTTTGCTGGGTGGAGGTGCTTATCTCCCCTTTGAAAACATAAGGATACAGGAAATGTGTCAAGGCCAACAGGAAGCAGTGTTTCCTAGGGCTAAATAGCTGTATCATTCTTCCCTTTCATGGGACTGTCACATTAGGTTGACAACATACCATAACTTTATCTTGCTGTTACTGTATAAATCTCTTTGAGAGATTTAGAAGTATATTCATATCTATCTATCTATCTATCTATCTATCTATCTATCTATCTATCTATCTATCTATCTATCTATCTATATATATATATATATATATATATATATATATATATATATATATATATATATATATATATATATATATATATATATATATATATATATATATATATATATATATATATATATATATATATATATATATATATATATATATATATATATATATATATGTATATATATATATATATATATATATATATATATATATACGACGGGCTTCTTTCAGTTTCCGTCTACCAAATCCACTTACAAGGCTTTGATCGGCCCGAGGCTATAGTAGAAGACACTTGCCCAAGGTGCCACGCAGTGGGACTGAACCCGGAACCATGTGGCTGGTAAGCTAGCTACTTACCACACAGCCACTCCTGGTGTAAGTTTGTGTATAAATTCACATTGAATGTATATATACTTGAGGACTACGCGTATGCGCTTGTATTTTTTGTGTGCAAGTCTGTTGTTGTGCGTGTGTATGTCACCGTCTTGTTTAGTCATACGTGTGTGTGTGTGTGTTTGTGTATGCATGTGTGTGTTTGTGTATGTATGTGTGTGTGTGTCTCGCTGTCTTGTGTGTATGTGTATGTTTTTGTTCTAGTGTGTATGAGTGTGAACGGTGTATACATATAGTATATGTATACACAAAAATTAACGTATGATAAGTTAGTTTTTCTGTGTGTGCTTATTACTTGTTTTGGAACAGGTTGTTTTTGTTGTTATTTAATATGTATGCAGCAGAACAAATTGCGCGTATTTGTCTAGCAGCGACTGCCTAGCTTTTAGTAAGCGTTTGTGTGTCTGTTTGTGCTTTATTGTATGTATGTGTTACGTGTGTTACATCTGCATACATTTGTGTATATTTTATAAATAGGGTGTGTGTATATGCACATGGTTAGGAATGGAATTATGTTTGTGTTTATAGTATCGTTTTAATGTCTTCGAAAATATGTGCGTGTGTGTGTGTGTGTGTGTGTGTGTGTGTGCGTGTGTCTGTGTATGTGTGTGTGTGTGTGTGTCTGTATGTGTGTGCTCACTAGTATTTCGTACATGTTTTTGTAGTAATGTATTCTTGCTGTGTGTATGTGCGTATTTTTGAATTGTGTGTTTGCTTTGCATGTTTGTTTTGTGTTTGTGCTCTGTGTGAAAGTCGTGCGCGCGTGCATGTATATGAACGCGTATGTATGCATATCATTGTATATGCGCGTGAGAGATGACATTAGTAGGAGGTATTAAAAAAGAGAGGTTTGGAAATGAGACCGTGAGCAGTAGAAGTTTATAGAGAAAATATCATTTATTATTCTCTACAAGAACGAGAGTTGCGTGAGGTGCTGTACAGAGCAAGGAAGCATACCGAGAGATGCAGGGTGGAGTAATCTGCAGAACGGAAATGGTGCGAGACGGGAGACTCGTTCCTGTGCTGAATGTCTCGGAGGTGCTTCGTAAATTGGTCGGCCAGACGCCGGCCAGTTTGTCTGATGTACTAAGAGTTGCAAAGAGAGCATTTTTAGCAGCAGATAAGTAAAGGAGATTTTTAGGGGTGCTGCTAAAAGAATTGGTTTGGGAAAGGAATTAACTGTTGGGTCAGGTGAGAGTAGTATTTGTGGTGACGAGGAACGGCTAGATGTGACAGCAAGTTCGGAAACATAGAAGAGACCCGGGTTAGATCTTAGAACAGTGAGAGGTGAAAAATTTCTGCCAGTAAGTTACGTAGGTTGCGACTGCGTTTCAAAGAGGAAATTGACGGGCTGGAGGTTTGTAAGAAGCATTACTGTTGGATTGGAGACAAGTGAATAGAATACTGTACTAGTGGAGTAATATGAAAGAATGTTAAGTGAAGAGAAATAGGAGGCAGTTGTTGGTGAGGTAGACAGGGGGTAAGTGGGTGGATGTATAGTCGACTTCACGGGTGCCGCTGAGAATGGTTTAGACTATGATGGGGTGATATCCACATCCGTGTTGTGGCTGGATGTCAAAATCTTGTCGATATCAATTTTGCTTTTCAAACTCCTAGGTTTGTTGAAAAAAGTAATAGTCATAATCTGAGGTCAGTTTAATCGACTAATCCCCCCCCCCCCACCACCACCACAAACTTTGTGGACTTGTACCTGCGTAGAGATGGACAAAAAGTTTTCCCTGAAAGATCGGGCAGAGGTGGCGAATGCCTACATTGCCTCTGTCATTATTTATCGTCTGACCGTCGTGCCTTGTTCCTGTTGCTGCTTGATTAGATCGGATCGTATCCTATTTATTTTCTTGTAGAAGGGATGCATTTTAATAGTCTGGCTGTCGGTCTGCTGCCAACTTCCTTTGCGTAGCGGCCATGGCTTTTAATGCGCAGCTACACACTCGGGTTGTGCCACCGGCAGCGATTTTTAGAAGGTGAACGTGTGTGGGCTGCGTTTGTGAGACACGCCTTTCCGCAGCAGCTCGTTTCCTTGACGGAGCTGCAGTCCTGGGTAAAGGATAGGCCGAGACTGGACGCCTGATACCTAGAATATCGTCAAATGCTCACTTTCCTCAACAAGTCAGGCAATAGGATCGGCGGATGTTCCACTTTAGATATTTGCAGAGGATTAGTAGCGGGGAAATGCGACAACGTCCTGAGGGAGACCCTAGGCGTCGACGAAGACGAACTTGCAAGTCTATTCCGGAAGACTTCCCTGTCGGAGACTGTTATGGATAATTTCTAGATGTCTTTGGCCTGGCAATGCTATCGGGGGGGTGGGGTGCTACCGGTCCGAGATAAACTCTACAGGCACGGATGTGCTGTCAGACGGGCTTGTCCGAGGTGCTCGCAGACCGACTAAACCGTTTTGCACATACTCGTTCAGTGTCCGGGAATTGGTAACTTGTGGAGTTTTGTCGAACAGAGCTGCTGTCGCGTATAGGACAGATCCGTCTCTCGTCTGAATCTATAATGATGATTGCCCCGCCGCCCTACTTTAATCGGGCTGGCGAAGCAGTTTTCCTTTGTCTGGTGGCTGTGGCGAAAGAGGTTATCTGGTGGACGAGGCTGAAAGGGATGACAAAGCCCTCTTCGACTTATTCAAATTTCACTTGAAAAGGGAAGTGAGAGTAGGGTGGGAGGTGCTGTCCTCGAGTAAATTTAAGAAAAGGTGGGTGAAAGTTGCGGAAATGGCAAGAGTGGATGGTACCACTCTCAGTGTAGACCTGTGAGTCGGAAGACAGAAGTTGGAGTGGGCACTAGTCCTTGGCATTCAGGGTGATCTTGAATGGTGGGGTTCCTTGATTATCCCTAGAGGTCCTCCTGTATCAGGGGGACCCCACCACTATCACTTTTCCCCTCTTTTTCTAGTGTCGTATACTATGTATACTTCTAATGTACACCGTCTATAATTTTTATTTTATCATTCCATTATATGTAAAACCCCACACTTTATGTCTGTCATTGTTTAATCCCCTTCATCCTTCGCCCTGGTGGCAAATAAAAGAAATCATCATCATCATCATCATCATCATCATCATCATCATTATTATTATTATTATTATTATTATTATTATTATTATTATTATTATTATTATTATTATTATTCAGTAGTTTTATTTTTATAGCGTGCTTTCACTTCACTACCGAGCGCAGCTCTGTGTGCCTTGGGTATGTGCTGTGGTTTGCTGTGATGCTCTTATGGTTACTGTATTGAAAGTGTTTTGCGTAGGATGTGTGCAGTGCCCAGTAGTGCAATTTTCTGTATGTTATATATATTTTTAAGTCCTGGTGTTTTTGTTATGTATTTGTCTGAATATTTTTTTTATTATACCTAAGGCACCTACTATGATAGGAATTGTTTCTGTTTTTAGATTCCACATTCGAGTTACCTCTATTTCCAGGTCTTTGTATTTTGAAAGTTTCTCCATTTCTTTTAGGGAAACGTTGTCATCTGCTGGTATTGATACATCAATTAGAAAGCATTTTTTTTCCTTCATGATCTTTGACAACTATATCTGGTCTATTGGCCTTTATTATTATTATTATTATTATTATTATTATTATTATTATTATTATTATTATTATTATTATTATTATTATTATGGCCATCAGCCTGTGAAGTTATACAAAGTTGTAGTTCCGTGATTTGTAAGTGTTTAAGCAATCGTTTCGGCTGGTTGTAGCCCGTTCATTCAAAATTTCATTTAACAAGTATTTTGCTCGCATTGTCTAGATCATGGTGGTAACATTTTGTGTAAGTTCACCCCCGTTTTGAGGGTGTAATAATTGTTTTGCATTTTCGCATTTTTGTGAAAACAGGATTTTATTCATTTTTTTTTTCCAACTCTAAAAAATATGCCGGATAATGAAAAAATAATAATAATCGACCAAGAACAGCGTCCTGTTGACTTACTTTAAACTCTTAACAGAAACGCAGGCGAAGGTGAAATTAATTTCTCGCCAAAGAGAAATATAATTTCCTCCTGTTGCTACGACAGTAACACGTACAAAAGTACCCACAACAACGATAATGACGACGACGACAGTAGCAACAACAATGTGAACTGCAGCAGCACCACCACCGCTAACAACAACAACAATACCATGAACACCGACGGAAGCATGAAGGAGGGAGCGGAGAAGATCACTAACACCGCTACCATCACTGCCACCACGAGGACCAACCAGAGTAACAAAAATAAGGAAGAAAGTAAAGAGAAAGTAAAAAGAATTCTTTCACGTGAAACACCTGCAGATTTCGCCACCGCCGCCACTACCACGTCCAGCAAAGAAAAAGAAAAGATTTTCAAAGCAGCAACGTCGGTTGCTTCTTCTTAAGAAACACCAAGTAGATTTGTCGAAATGTGCCGCACGATGGAAGAGGTGCAATTGTCAGAAACTGCCTTGGCTAGAGCTAACTAGAATCGGCTGGACAGTTCACCTGAACACACTAAAGGAGGTGCAGAAAGAGACAAGGAGGAGCACTATTGTATACAGATGTATATCATTGAAAACACACAAGATGGAAAGAGCCACGCAGGCTCAGTTCGAAAAATGCTTGAGACCTGTATGGAACCAAAAGTCTTACGTCCCACGTGATAAAAGCTTTGGTGGAGTAGATGCGGGATTCACAAGTGAACAACTGGCCAAACAAACCCTGAAGACCGAAGAATTACATATGTTTCCCACGTACCTCGGTCGAAGAGTTGTCAGAGTGAAGGTATCGGAGGTTCCACCAATAGTAAACATCTCCTTACTGGCAGCGACCGTATTGTACTGTCAACAACAACAGCATCCCCATCAGCACCGTCGTCAACATCACCACAAGCACAACCCAGTTCACACACACAACTCGCTGCCTGCACACACCCAACACTAGCAACACACAATCATCAACTACACAACAATAAGCACAACCAATAAAGAAGTAATGGTACATGTATACAACCATGCAGACATCACAGACACCGATTTCATCACACCAAGTACTCTGGACGAAATGCTTAACGGCAATTCGCCCGTCGCTGCGTTCTGAGTTCAAATTCCACCGAGGTCGATTTTGCCTTTCATCCTTTCGAGAAGGATAAATCAAATACCAGTGAAACTGGGGTCGATGTAATCTACTAGTCCCCTCCCACCAAATTTCAGGCCTTGTGCCTTTTGTAGAAAAAATAAAAATAAAAGATAATAATAATAATAATAATAATAATTATTATTATTATTATTATTATTACTTTTATTAAAGCGGCGAGCTGGGATAATCATTAACACGCTGGACGAAATGCTTAGCGGCATTGTACCCGTCGCTGCGTTCTGAGTTCAAATTCCATCGAGGTTGTCTTTGCCTTTTATCCTTTTGGGGCTCATTAAATAATTACCAGTTACGCACTGGGGTCGATGTAACCGTCTTACCTCTTTTCCCAAAATTTCAGGCCTTTTGCCTGTAGTAGAAAGACTATTGATAAGGTTGCAAGACGCAACGAAAATTTTAGGAAAATAAAAATAAGAAATAAGTGGAAATTTTAACGGCGAGTGTGTTAAATTTCAAGGCACAATAAGAAAGTGACTCTCCCCAGACACAACAGAATAATTAAATTTTTCTAAAAAAAGAAAAGAAAAAAATTAATGAATTTACAGTTTTTCTCAAACTTTTACATTGCGTTATATGTTGTAAGTGTATCCATTAATACTTTTTTTCTGTGGGTGAGTTTATTTATAAGCAAGGTCCACCATAATGTCTTCTATAGATAATACCAACGCTTTTGTTCTAACTTCCGCCTGTTGTAACATTTGCTGCAGTTACTATAATTAGTCTTTTGGTAGTGGTTCTTTATTGAAAAGTCATCAATGACTCTTCAAGAGAATTTCTTTTCAAATTGACTTGAATGACTAAGCAAACTTGCTCTTCAGGAAGTCTTTGAAATTAACCCTGTTTCATTACTCGGTTTAATTCCTCTTCAAACAGCTCATTCATGTGCTCCAAACGCAATGGACGTTTCTTTTCTTTTGTATTAAAAAAAATGCTTACACACACAATCGTCATTTCAATTAAATGCTGATTTGTATAAAATTAGCTTTTTACATTTCACATACTTTAATCTATGCTATATGTTGGAAAAGGCTACTTTGTCTGTTCATTGAAGGAAATTACACTGATATATAGTCTCTTTACTATATAGTCTCCTCACGTTTTTAAACATTACTGTGATATCTTTACAAGTATCACGTATTGTAATGAATGCCTAAAAAGAATATCCCATTGAGTCAACAGCATTGAATCTTGAATTCTAGAGAAAGTTAAATGAGAAGATAGTTCTTATATCCTTGACTTCTTTCAGTCATTAGACTGCGGCCATGCTGGGGCAACCCCTAGGAGAATTTTAGTCGAGCGAATCGTAAAGTCTGTTACTTATTCTATCAGTTTATTGTACCGAACCGCTAAATTACAGGGACATAAGCGCACTAACACCGGTTGTCAAGCGGCTAAGACACACACACAAACACACACGCACACACATACACACACAAGATGGTCTTCTTTCAGTTTCCGTCTACTAAATCCATTCATAAGGCTTTGGTTGGCCCGTGGTTATAACAGAAGACACTTGCTCAAGGTGCCATGCTATGGAACTGAACCCGGAATGATGTGGATGAGAATTAAACTACTTACCAGATAGCCACGTCTGAGAAAGTTAAATGAAAAGATATTAACGATATTTTCATTATAATTTCTTTCCAATGTTTAATTATTAACAGTAATTATCCCTCATTTATGACACCCTTATTTATCCCTATGCCATTCTTTGGAATTGCGACACCTATCAATGTTTCTTCACTCAAAATATTCATATTCTTTCAATCATCTAGGCTCTGGGAGGTATTGGTAACACTACACTTTACTTCATTGAGAAAGTCTAATAAAACCGAAGTACGACTGGACTTCTCACGCTCCTTACCAAACAATTCCCTTGCCTTGCCAATCGATCTTTCAACCGTAATTCGGCCGCTTTAGATGCGAAACAATTTTTGGATATATTTAAAAGTAAAATGAGCGCGTCTTATACGTCGGTAAATACAATAATTTGCGTCTTGAACTTTCGATATCTCGTTTAATAAATAATAAATATTTTATGCGTAGTACAGCGTGTAAAAGAAGGATTGAAAGTAACTTCAAAATTAGAAAGTGTAGCAGTGAAAGAAAATTATTAAAATTAAAGACATTCCTTTTATGCTGTCTATGTGCAGTAAAGGAAAGGGGTATCTAGTGATGGCGAAATTGAGCAAGTTTTGGCCCTTTGACTCCTTGCATCCAATAAGTCCAACCTTGTCAGAGTCTATGTTGCAAGCCTCTATGCTACACAAGATACAAAAGCTGAATTCAAGACTAGATCTGAGGGGCAATCAAGGAGACAGCTGCTGCCGTTTGGTACTAGAATGCCAAAATGGGTGCCAACTCCAACTTCTGGTCAAGCTGTTTAGGACAGCATGTGATTGGCAGCATAGAAGATAACGGATGAAATTGCATGAGTTTTATACGCTATGAATCGCGTTACAAATATTTCCATATAATACCCAACACAAGGTACCTTGGGAATATCGTCACTCAAACACGAGCACTTATCAGACCTCGTACAAGACGCTGTACTTGAGAAATGTGCTTGTGTCTCAATCCTTTTAGAGTGCCAACTGCAACACGAATCACTCATTTGTTTGCTGCAGGTTTAGATTTCAGCGAAAGAAGATGCTCTATATGAAACTGTTAGGATGTCAGTTTGACACGACTAACAGATTAAGCGACAGAGTCCATCAGGCTGCTGAAAGATACCCTCCTTACCGGGCAGAGATGCACTGTTGGTCTAGGATTCTCTCAGAAATGCCATCCAAGTAACACCGAAGAAAAGGTGCCTAACAGACAAGTAGTGTGAAGCAAGTTCAAGCAATCTCACCGTCGGAATGTGTGTACGTATATGTATGTATGTATTATAGTTGTATTTTTAATCAATTAAATATTTCTTATGGCTCACTGCATTAGACAACACCTTGCAATAAATAACAATATGTTTTCCATGCAAAAGAACTCCCTCATTTATGACACCCTTATTTATCCCTATGTCATTCTTTGGAATTGCGAAACCTATCAATGTTTCTTCACTCAAAATATTCATATTCTTTCAATCATCTAGGCTCTGGGAGGTATTGGTAACACTACACTTTACTTCATTGAGAAAGTCTAATAAAACCGAAGTACGACTGGACTTCTCACGCTCCTTACCAAACAATTAAATTCATTCCCTACTACACGTCTCCGTTGAAATTTTTGTTAAACATCAATTTCCGAGGTGTTCTTACGTTTTTTTTTTGTGAACTAATAATCAAGGTTAGTGATATTTTTTGTCTTGTTTGTACAGGGGGAATTGTTGGCACTCTGTCGCTTACGACGACGAGGGTTCCAGTTGATCCGATCAACGGAACAACCAGCTCGTGAAATTAACGTGCAAGTGGCTGAGCACTCCACAGACACGTGTACCCTTAACGTAGTTCCTGGGGATATTCAGCGTGACACAGTGTGACAAGGCTGACCCTTTGAATTACAGGTACAACAGAAACAGGAAGTAAGAGAAAGCTGTGGTGAAATAGTACAGCAGAGTTCGCCACCATCCCCTGCCTCGTGGAGCTTTAGGTGTTTTCGCTCAATAAACACTCACAACGCCCGGTCTGGGTATCGAAACCGCGATCCTGTGACCGCGAGTCCACTGCCCTAACCACTGGGCCATTGCGCCTCCACTTTTTGAGAACTAATAATCAAGGTTAGTGATATTTTTTTGTCTTGTTTGTACAGGGGGAATTACAATGAATTAAATGAGGCGTTTAGTAACAGAGTGTCGTAAGTGCCATTCCGGCCATTTTCGAGATTAGTTTATCATTTTCTTTATCTCGACGTCTAGAATCCGTAAAAGTCGGGAGGAAGAACCGGTGAGGCTTGCAATAAGGTCGAAAATCCGGCTGAAAAAAATTGTACTGCGACGCTATTAACACGACACTCGCTCACCCAAACTCGGACCAGAGAGTTTAGTAACACCATCGTAAGCACACACGCTCAGTCAATAGCTTTGATGAGGTGCCTGTATCGTTTTCCGAGGTGTTATGGCTTATTTTCTAATATTCCTTGTTACCATCCGTAACGGTAATGGGCTATTATCTTACTATCTTGTCTTACTTACTTCTTAAAGATACTTACCTTGGTATATTAAAACACAAACAATACCTTGGGGCGAGGTCTCTGTACGATTTTTCTAGGTATTATGACTAAAATATGCAATGTGATACACCGTTTCGTGGTACCGGTATATTCTACAAAATGAGAAAGACGCAATAATTGTTTCATCTGTCAGATGCGTACATAAATAAATAATTTTACATAGGTGGAATGATTAGAGGAGGTTTTCACGGTCATTTTAAGACTAAAACTAGCTTCATAACTTCCTTCCTTGTCGAGATATCGCATTCTGAAAGTCGCGAAACTTTGCGTTTTTCTCGGTTTTCAAGTTATAGCACTTACGACAATCTGTCACTAGACGCCTCAAATACTTTTCTGCTCATTACATTAAGAATTTCAATTTCCACATAGCTGCACCTAATGCAATACGTAAACACGCTCAATGAAGACACTGAGCCATTCAAATTTTGCTGTGGGCTAACGTTACATTAATCACGTTCGCATTTTTCCATGTATCTACGTAAATAACTAGCCTTGACCAGGAACGCATTAAGCTGGGTTAAACTAGCATTCGCATTTCTTTTTCACACCTCTATTGAAAACCAATTACAATCTAGGTTGACGACGTTATAGGTCAATAATGAAATTAAAAGATTTTTGAAAGAAGTAAAGAAACAAATCACAAAAATGTGACTCGCCATTATAATCGCATTTGTGTGTATGTGTGTGTTTCCACTTCTATTATGTACAGTTAAGACCATATTGATATATACCTTATCAGGTGTGCACATTCATTTATGTACCTTTTATGACCGTAGATGTCTTTTGTATTGATTATTCATAGGCCAAAATCTACTATATATAAATCGTAGTATGTGTGTGTATAATGACTAACGCATACATTTCCACAATTCTCAACAGATTTTCTCCAAACTTTACACACACATTAGTTATATCCCAAGGATGGTCACGCACTATAACATTTTGCCCAGAAACCCCGCGTAAATGGACATTGTTTCTTGTATGTAGGGTCTTTGATGCTTTTTAAAATCTTTTTATAAGAGTGAAAGGATTTTGTCTATTTATTTACTTCGATTGTCCAGCTGCGCGGTGACTCAGTCAGGAAACAGGATTTGGAAGCTGTCATTTTGCTTTCATGTAAATAAATGTTTGTGTTAATTTAAAAGATTTATCCAAAAAATTTTATTTAGTTGTTATTTTTAGCACAACACTTGTGATGACTCCAATAATTTTCTTTGATGTTTATGTTAATTTAAAAGATTTTCCAAATTCGTTGAATGTACATAGTTTTTTTTGGATGTAGGGTCTTCATACTTTTTAAAATCTATATTGTCGTATATTGGTATTAGAGAATATTTTTGATTGTGATTAAATTGACCAGGAACACTGTGCGCGATGAATATCCAATACCAAGCAATCTTAATCTCCATTTTTAGGCTGCATTAAACTTTGACAAGCTTACCTTTACTTATTCTAGAGTTACTTGAAAGGTGATGTTCCATTTCTTCTCTGCTATTTGTTGATACCTTTGTTTACCTACCAATGCGTTGTTTCACTGTAAGAATGCTTATTTACCCATCCATTCTGATGTTTCGACTGTTGTTAATTGTTTCAAATACGTTTTAGCATTGAGGTTCAAGCCCTTTTTAAACACTCACATATGATTTGTCCCAAAGAATCAATCTTTAAATAAGAGTTTTGCTTCCACAAGCGAAAGCTATACGTATCTATCAGAAAGCTCCGTACCAATTTAAATTTATGTGGCATTTGCTGTTACTTTATGCGCAGGATATGTGGGAAGACAGAATAAAGGGGCTTTTGTTAGCTTATAATAGAATCGACAATCACTTGATACCCTAAAACCCATTTTTCCTTTTCCATATAATACAAGTATGTCACCTAAAAAGAGAGCATATATAGCGGCAAGGCAGCAGCGCTGGCAGGTTAAGCAAAGTGAGGACCTGAGGTCCTGTAGACTGTTGAAAAGAGCTGCCGCTGCTAGAGCTGCATCTACTCCAGAGCAGCTTGAAACCTATTGATTGCGTGCTGCTGACGCAAGGGCCGCAGAAACCCCACAAAAGAGTGCTATCTGTCGGGCACGCAACGTTGCATCCACTTTTGGCTATTAGAAGCCATCGAGTAGTTGATGGACATCAAAGGCGCTCAACTATGATCCTGCCGAGGATTACGCCACGCATCGAGAGACTGTTGCAGGTGATATGTCTGTAATATGTCCATTTTGCAAGGCCCTCAAGTGGGTTGGAGAAACTAGTGGTCTATGTTGCGCAAACGGAAAGGTTCGCTTGCCTGACCTGCAAAACACTCCACAGCCTTTCCTTTCCTCCTTGGTCAACACCCTGATTTGCAGCAATTTATACAAAAAATTCGCGTTTATAACTCTGCCTTTCAGATGACAAATTTTGGTCACAAACCCATTCATGAAGGCTCCTATATTCCAACGTTCAAAATTCAGGGCCAAACCTATCATCGGCTAGGCTCTATTCTTCATGTCAACAACACTGAACACCGATTCCTTTAAATTTACTTCATGGGAGATACCGCTGAGCAAACAGCTCGCTGAGCTCAGGTGGAACCTGGTACAAAGTGAAAAAAATACCACCAAAGCAACTTAAACCGTGCGTTTGCTAGTATATATAAATCCCAATATGTGTGCGTGTAATGACTAATGCATACATTTCCACAATTCTCAACCGATTTTCACCAAACTATACACACACATTACTTATGTCCCAAGGATGGTCATGCGCTATAACATTTTCGTTTCTCATTGTGTTTAACGTGTTTTTGATGTCCTGTACCCATATATGCATGTATATATACATATATATGTAGGTATGTACATATATGTATGGATATATGCATATATTTATATATTATTTATATTATTATATGATCGAACGCCACGCATCCTTTTCCAAGTAAGTTTTATCTATCTATCTATCTATCTATCTATCTATCTATCTATCTATCTATCTATCTATCTATCTATCTATCTATCTATCTATATATATATATATATATATATATATATATATATATATATATATATATATATGTATATATATGTATATATATATATATATATATATATATATATATATATATATATATATATATATATATATATATACAAACTAGACCATTTTAATCCCGAGCAACGTCGGGTATCTCTGCTAGTAATACATAATAACTAAAAAGAGAAACTATAAGAGAGACTAGAAGAGAGATAAACAGAGAAAAGTGCAACAAAAAGAGCGAGACAGACAGAGGAGAACAAAGTGTCTTTTTCTTTCACTTTTCTATAGGCAAGGCTTCTTTCTCAATACTTATATTAGCTATATACGAATATGAAGATCATAAGTTCGATCTTCATTTAGATTGCTATATTTTTACCCAAACGTAGTCGCAGCCAACTAGATGCAACTAAGATAAAAGTAAATAGGTGTTATGTCATCCTGTGTTATTTTATGAAATCAATATCATATCAACAGTATTGCGTGGCATAGTTTATTATAGTGTATACATGCTACCGAAAACGTAGCATGTATACATGCTACGTTTGTATCTGGATTTAGCAAGACGCTTTTCGTTTGCTACTAATATACTTTTGTACTTTTTAGCACTATACGTCAACACGTGAAGCTTTCTCGTGACGAATACTGCAGTTTTCTGATCACTCTATACAATAAGTTTATTATGTTTTTGAATATATTTATATACGGTTGGTATATTTGTAAACTACTCAGCTGCGATGTCTTTAAAAGAAAATCAAAAATACGAGAAAACGGATACATAGTATTCATTTCTGTGCAGATCATAGTTTCGAACTAAGAACTTCTAGGCTTTCACATTTTCACTGCTTCACTTCTCAACGACTGAGTAAGCAGATATACAGGTTGTCCACAAAGTCTGGGTACATGGAGTAAATAAAATCATGACATAAACAATTAAATATAAAAAATAATAATTTCTTAAAGAATGTGTTAATCCCCATGTACCCAGACTTTGTGGACACCCCGTATAAGTTATTATTTCTTTATTGCCTGTTTTGGGTTACATTACTTCTATTGCATCATCTATTATGCTATGTACTTGTTTATTTATTTCTGTGCATTGGTTAGTTTCAATTTAGATAATAACCACGGATTGCATCCTGTTGAACTGCTGAGTTACTTTTCTTCCTGAAAGGCAACGTTTCAGTCAACTGATACTCCGAGAGTCACGTGGCAAATCACATTCTTAGGTCTTTGTGTTGCAAACTTTTCCAGATGGTATCTCTTCAATTGCTATTTTCAGATCAGGCAGAAGCGAATCAAATATGCAAGCCAAATTTCGTGGCTTCAACTAGGAAGCGAACATCACAAACATTAACACCAATTAAACAGATTACACACTCATGGTTTGTTACAAAAAGAAAAGAAGAAAAAGAAGAAAAAACCGAAAAAGAGAAAAATGTCATAAAAAAACGTACATTGTTCCTACGCTATGTATAAAGTAAAAAAAAAACAACAACCTAAAGACCCTCTTTGGTCATGAAGGGCCATGGGATGCGTCTAGAAAGTTCCCCTTCGAGGAACAAGTCTGGGCAAGGCTGTTTATGAAAGACTGGTGGTCGTCCATGTATACCAACTTCCCCTCTCCACCGATGTTACCCAAGACAAAGGCCGATACAGCTTGGCGCCAGTGACGTCGTAACTCATTTCTACAGCTGAGTGAACTGGAGCAACGTGAAATAAAGTGTCTTGCTCAAGAAGAGCACAACACAGAGCCCGGTCCGGAAATCGAACTCACTACTTCATGACTGTGAGTCCGACGCTCTAACCACTGAGCCATGAGCCAGATTTAATGATAATAAATAATTTCAAAAAATAAAACAAAAAATACTATGATATATCTTAGCCGAGTATAATCTGATAGCATGTACCATGTTTTCAATAATTGTTTTTGCTGCTCTCGTAGTCGTGAGTAGATGTAGATACTCTGGCAGCTCTCTCAATCATAAACCAAGGGGAACGCTTGGAAGGAGAAAGCTCTGAACCAGTGCTAGGATAAAAATCATTTTCAGTTGAGTAAGCTATCCTAATATCCGAATATATCTACGTGTATGTGTGTGCGTGTCTTGGTGTCTATGTTTGTCCCCCATCTCTTACCCTACCACTAGACAACCGGTGTTGGTGTGTTTACGTCACCGTAGCTTAATGGTTCGGTTTGTGTGTCGATATTAAGTACTGACTGGAATCAGGATGGATCGGAGTGAAGGAATGCTTGTAAAATGGAAGGAGAATTTTCGAGTATATTTCACATTATTTTGTAGCTTTGTTATTTTATAAGGTTGGTTGTGGGCGGAGTGGAGGAGGTCCTGGTTTATTAGTTGTCGCTAATCAATACTGCTGTCCCTGATATCATCATAATTAACCTCTGAACAATATTGTCTCGAGGCATAGGATTCATAGGGTCGGTCGCCCGATTTCCACGATGAATAAGTGGCCGAGATCATAACATTTCTTCGGATGAGGAAGCCACATCGATGCAAGGTTATATGTTTAAAGCTGAGTAAAATGAAATGTTTTGCATGAGAGCACAAAGCACGGCCTGCTTCAGGAATCAAAGCCATAAACTTGCAATCATGAGTGCAACACCCAAACAAATAGGCCATTCTTGAGAGAAGCCTTGCGGAAATGTTAATTGGTTCGAGTGCAGTTCTGTTACTCTTGCGCTTAGTGAGACGCCAGGCTGAAGTGCAAGAAACTATACATGATTAAACTAAAAGGTGAAGTTCGAGAGCCCAGATGCTTAATCAGTAGACCACGTGAGGGAGATTTTGCGTTAGAGATGAAATTCTCTTTTTAATATTGGGAAAACATCTGAAGCGTGTATATCAAATGCATTCAAAATATCATCACTAGCTCTGACTTCATTATATATATATATATATATAAGCATATTACTCTACCTCCGTTATTCGAGTACTGTTTCATATTTATGTGCTTATTCTGATATATATATATATATATATATATATATATATATATATATATATATATATATATACATATATATATATATACACATATATATATATACATATATATATATATACATATATATATATATATATATATATATATATATATATATATATATATATATATATATATATATATATATATATATATATATATATATATATATATATATATATATATATATATATATATATATATATATATATATATATATATATATATATATATATATATATATATATATATATATATATATATATATATATATATATATATATATATATATATATATATATATATATATATATATATATAGGCGCAGGAGTGGCTGTGTGGTAAGTAGCTTGCTTACCAACCACATGGTTCCGTGTTCAGTTCCACTGCATGGCACCTTGGGCAAGTGTCTTCTACTATAGCCTTGGGCCGACCAAAGTCTTGTGAGTGGATTTGGTAGACGGAAACTGAAAGAAGCACATCGTGTGTGTATATATATATATATATATATATATATATATATATATATATATATATATGTGTGTGTGTGTGTGTGTGTCTGAGTTTGTGTGTCTGTGTTTGTCCCCCCAACATCGCTTGACAACCGATGCTGGTGTGTTTACGTCCCCGTAACCTAGCGGTTCGGCAAAAAGAGTCCGATAGAATAAGTACTAGGCTTACAAATAATAAGTCCTGGGGTCGATTTTCTCGACTAAAGGCGGTGCTCCAGCATGGCCGCAGTCAAATGGCTGAAACAAATAAAAGAGTATATATCGAAACACGTTTATTTCCAGGAGTAATGAGCTACAGTTTTTATCCTTGAAGTTGTTACACTGTTGAGATTAGCTGCTGTAGGAATGCGAGAATTTGAACGTTTCTAAATATTTGTTTGATTTCTTTAGTCAGCAGCATTGAAAGAAAAAACAACTCTCTTTGTAATTTCAACTCCGTTGTCTTAAAAAATATCCTTTGTGTATGCTAAGGAAAGAATGATGCTGCGCTGCGATAAACTGTCATTATTAACATCATAGAATCTACTATAACATGGTCTAACAGAATATTTTCTTTTCCGTTTACTGTTCAAAGTGTCAGCGACACTACATGACCCAGTTTGGTCACCTTGACCGGACAAATCAGGGACACTGTGAGCTGTCAGCTCAGGTGCTAATTAAAACAATAATAACAGTTATGTGTGCCTGAGTTGAGTGAAAACATTATGTAAGTAACAGAGAGTGAGAGAGTTAGGTAAGAAGAAAAAGAGCGAGAGAGAGAAATAAGCTAGAGAGAGATGGGAGGAAATTGGAAAGAAGAATGAGGGGAGATAATTTGAAGTGAGTAGTTTGTTACGTAACTTTTTAAAAGGAAAAAAGGGAAGACAAACGCTAATGTTAGGGAAGTAAACAGAACACTAGACGGGAGGTGAGGAGAACTAGAACAGGAAGAACTGGGGCTTTAAATATAATAGAGTATAAAGAATGTAAGATATAAAACAAATAAATAAATACAAAAGAAACAGAAAGGAAAACAAGCAGAAAGAGAGATTATAGGAGTTGTATAAGCCAAATGGGAGTGTAAAGGTTGTGATTTGTTTTTGGTGACAGAAGGGATAGGTCTAATGATTGCTTCTACAAACACAGAATTATATTTATTTTATGTTTCTAAGTATCATGTTTATCAATATTTCTTTTATAAAGAGATTTTAAACATTTCAAAAACATGTTTTATTGATATAAACAAACATATCGACTAACATAGGATTGCTCATAAATATAATCTAGCTGTTACTTCGATTGTAGTCATTTGACGGTGGGCTTGGTAGTATACTGGCAATTAAGTGACCGACTTGCAAAAATTGACGTTGGGTTGAGTATGGAATGGGCACGTCATCGTCCCCTCCTACACATCTGAGCAACGGCATTTGTCCATCCCTCGCTTGTCCACATATCCCGAAGAAGGGGATCGTATCCCCAAAATATATAAACTCGAACTTTGCCATGTTTCTGTTTTTGTAATTTGCTTGATATTTCGTCTTGCATTGTTTCCACCTTGTCCAATAAGTGTGCGTGTGGGTGTGCGTGATATAAAATATTGCTTTTTGTCAACAATAGCGTCGGAAGCTAAATATTTCCCACGAACTGCATTTCTTGTGACAACCTAGTGACAAGGAAGTGTCTGTAACTCAATGGATCCCAAAATTCATCGCTCGTAAAGTTTTTGTAAATGGATGAATAGTATATATAAACCTCTACAAAATACACACACACACACACAAATGGTCCTTTCTCTGCCAATCAAACTCTGCTCGCAAAGCATAGGTGAAAAATGCTTTTGCGAGAAAATACCTGCTTAAGTTACCTCGCAGAGAGTACGAGCCCAGAACAAAATGGCTGCCAAGTGGAACAAAGGTGTCTATACCTATGATTATAACAATATTTGACTGTTGTGAAGTGTCAGGAAATTGACGGCGGTTTGACAGCAGTTTGACCGCAGTTTCGTACTGTGATGACTACTGGAGAAGGCCCATACTAAATTAAACTGAAGCAGAGTGAGCATTAAATAACCATATAAAACATTTTAGTGACTGTCTTAGAGGGAACCGTATTATATAGTTATGTTTTTTATTGAACATTTATCTTCTAGTGGGTAGTATAAATTTAACCTTAACCCCTTGCCTGTTCCAAGCATTTTCATAAGTCTTTTCTAAATGTCCATGCTGGTTTTCAGACTTTTAGTTAGCCATGTTTCATTACGTTCTAAGCCAGGGGTTACTCTTTTACTTGTTTCAGTCATTTGATTGCGGCCATGCTGGAGCACCACCTTAAAGGATTTTATAGAAGAAATTGACTCCAGGACTGATTCTTTGTAAGCTTAGCACTTATTCTATCGGTCTATTTTGCTGAACCGCTAAGTTACCGGGACGTAAACACACCCGCATCAGTTGTCGAGCGATGGTGGGGGAATGAGCATAGATGCGCACACACAAACATGTACACACACACACACACACACACACGCACACACACACACACACACACACACACACACACACACACACACACACACACACACAACTCTTCGAAACGCTTAGTTTTAGAATGGTGGCAGCTGATGAAGGAAATGTTCTCTATGTGGCCTGTGTTTTCTGTACTCTGTTTATGTTCTGTTTCTCATTTTGCTCACGTTTTTTTGTAACGTCCTGTACCCAGATATGCATCTATATATACATGTAGATGTAGGTATGTACATACATGTACGTATATATGCATATACTCACATATTATATATATATATATATATATATATATATATATATATATATACATGTCGGGCTTGTTTCAGTTTCCGTCTACCAAATCCACTCACAAGGCTTTGATCGGCTCGAGGCTATGGTAGAAGGCTGAACCCTGAGCTATATGGTTTTGGGGGGAAGCAAGCTTCTTACCACACAGACACGCCTGCGCCTATTCTCACTATTTGTTTTTTTTTTTTTTTATCTATGGAGCCCTTTGATTACTATTTCATTCTGGTGGACCCCCATAGCCATTCAATGTTCAAAAACTAGTTTTGTTTTATAGATGCCTCTTTCAAAATTCCTTTTTTGTTTTTAACACATTAACTTCTGTAGGTTGAACTATATAAAATGTTTGAGGAAAAAAAAAAAAGCGTGGCTGTTTCTTGCAACACATTCTAATACATACATTTAAAGTAAAATTTTTTCAGGTGCCCTTGAAAAATTATTGTGGATGCTCAATTTACTATTTTGTTGCATGCCCCCCACCCACCCAATCTTATATGGACTCTCAGGGGCCATATTGACCCCGGTTGAGAACCACTGTTCTAAGTAATATAAAGCTTTCCTTTCATAAGTACCAAGTTACTCTACTGCGGAAAAAAAATTGAGAATGTCTATCATATATGATGCATGTATGTCAGGGAAATATGTGCCGTGTATAACATGTGATACGAAGGACAGGGTTAACGCAGGAGTTTCAGAGTCTCCCTTTTGATATCAAACTGCCTTAGACCGTCTTTGCTTCTATGATACAAAATTTCCTGGTTTAAATTAATCTTTATTAAAACCTACCGAAATTTCATGCTAATTCATATTACAATACTAACTTAATAACGACAAAATATTAAGCTATCTTCTTCGTTACTAAATAACATTAATCGGAATGAAGGCAGTGTATTTCAAAAGAACCATTGGTTTCAGATTTTTGTACGAAGTCAGCAGTTTCGTGGGTAAGTCGTACATCGACCCCAAGGCTCAACTGGTACTTATTTTATTGACCCGGAGAGGTAAGGAAGGGCAGAATTTGAACTCAGAACGTAAATACGGACGAAATATCGCCAAACATTTTGCTCGGCCTGCTACCGATTCTGCCAGCTCTGCGCCTAAGATTTCACAAAGAAATGTTGCTTGTAAAATGGTTAACATTTTTCTGAAAACTATGACAAAAGCATGTACTGAGTGGAACGAAGTATAATCCTTTATACTAAAGGCACAAGGCCTGAAATTCATGGGAAGGGGACTAGTCGATTATATCGAGCCAGTGTATCACTAGTACGTAATTCATCGACCCCGAAAGGATGAAAGACAGAGTCGACCTCGGTGGAATTTGAACTCAGAATGTAGCGGCGGGCGAAATACCGCTAAGCATTTCGTCCAGCGTGCTAATGATTCTTATTTTTTTTATTGCCCACAAGGGGATAAACATAGAGGGGATAAACAAGGACAGACAGAGGGATTAAGTCGATTAGATCGACTTCAGTACACAACTGGTACTTAATTTATCCACCCCGGAAGGATGAAAGGCAAAGTCGACCTCAGCGGAATTTGAACTCAGAACGTAACGGCAGACAAAATACCGCAAAACATTTCGTCCGGCGTGTTACCGATTCTGCCAGCTCTCTGCCTTGGATTTCACAAAAGAAATGTTGGTAGTGAAATGGTTGACATTTTTCTGAAAACTATGGCAGTGACATGCATTGACTGGAAGGAAGCATAATGTTAGTTTGAAAGTATAGTGAAAGAAACTTTATCCATCCTACACGAAGTAACCCCCCCCCCCTCCTCTTTCCCGTTTGTATGTAGTTTCTCTTGTTTTTATTTCAGAAAATAAATAAATCTCCAAATCCTTATTCAGTAGGTTGTGTAGTTATTTAGCAATTCAGCCAAGCCTGATTCTTGCTGTCAACCTAGTTGTATGTCTCAGTTGTTTTTTCTCTCTCCATTACTTGACAGCTCAGGCTAACAAACAAAAAACTGCTACCCAGACGGTTTAAATGTGTGTGTGTGTATGTATGTGTTTATTTGTGTGTGCGCACGCGCGTATTTGTATGCGAGTCTCTTTCTCTTCTCTCCTCTCTCTTTCTCTCAGAAACACACTCACACATACACATACACACACACACATTCTCGCTCTGTCACACACACGCACACACACTCTCACACACTCACACACACTCTGTCTTTCTATCTGAAACACGCACGCACACATTCTCTTTCTCTGTCTGTCTCTCTGTCTCTGTCTGTCTCTTTCTCTCTCTCTTTGCCATATACATACACGTTCTCCCTGCAACACACACCCTCTGCCTTTGTGTGTTTGTGTATATGAGTGTCTTTCTAGTTCCCCTCTCTCCCTACTCTCTCTTACACATGCGTTCATACGTGTGTGTGTGTGTGTGTGTATGTGTGTAGGAAGAGAATGGGGTGAGTGGTTTGAAGCATCTGATTTTATTGTTGTTTTGTTCTAGTTTAGTCTCCAGCAACCTCGAACAAACATGCCTATCATCAAAAGTCATGTCAACCACGACCATCCCGTATTTTTGCCCGCATTACTTATCTACGACTACATTATCCAGTGTGTCCTTGCCATTTTTAAACCGGTAAGATGTAGTCTTGAGTGGGAACTAGCTGAAGTTTTTAGCAGGCGAATGACCACATTGGGGTTCGCATTTTGGCATTCATGACCGGCATCTAGTTAAATTTCTTCCAACCACTTGTAGTTTTTTGCTTGCTGATAGCAAAATCAAATTAATTTTTAGGAGTGGGTTCAGTCCCATTGCGTGGCACCTTGGGCAAGTGTCTTCTGCTATAGCCTCGGGCCGACCAAAGCCTTGTGAGTGGATTTGGTAGACGGAAACTGAAAGAAGCCTGTCGTATATATATATATATATATATATATATATATATATATATATATATATATATATATATATATATGTATGTGTGTGTGTGTGTGTGTGTGTGTGTGTGTGTTTGTGTGTCTGTTTGTCCCCCCAACATCGCTTGACAACTGATGGTGGTGTGTTTACGTCCCCGTAACTTAGCGGTTCGGCAAAAGAGACCGATAGAATAAGTACTAGGCTTACAAAGAATAAATCCTGGGGTCGATTTGCTCGACTAAAGGCGGTGCTCCAGCATGGCCGCAGTCAAATGACTGAAATAAATAAAAGAGTAAATTAATTGTCTTTTCTCCAATAGACACAAAGCCTGAAATTTGTGAGGAGGGAGATAGTTGATTACGCCGACCGCAGTACTCAGCTGGTATTTATTTAATATACCCCGAAGGGATAAAAGGCAAAGTCGGCCTCGGCGGAATTTCAACTCAGAACGTAAAAACGGACGAAATGCCGTTAAGCATTTTACCCCCGGTGTGCAAACGATTCTGCCTGCGTGTTGCCTTTTCTCTAAGAAATTAATAATAAAAAAAGTTATAGACTTTTAAAATTATGCATAATTTTAGCCAATCGGATATACCGGACGTCGTAACTGTTCATCCTCATGGGAACAGCACATACGAAACTTTTACATGGTCCCTCGACTTGCTAGAAATAGCAGTCAAATCTTTCTTTAACCACACCATAACGTCTAAAAAGAAAAAAAAAAAAAAAGATGAAGCATTTTGCCACAGTGCCGTTTATTTCCTCGCTTGGGATGGGCCAAAGTGATTTCCACTTGTTGAGTGTTACTAATACATTTAAATTAAAATCGATTCTCCTCAGATGTAATTTTTTTCATCGAATCCATGGCCCTTAAAACATTTTCTGGGCTCTTCAGATTGATATTACTATGATAAAATTGTAAACGGGCGTGGCTGTATGCTAAGACGCTTGTTTCCCAACCACATGGTTCTGCGTTCAGTTCCACTGCGTGGCACCTTGGGCAAGTGTCTTCTTCTATAGCCCCAGGCCGACTAAACTCTCGTGAGTGGATTTGGTAGATGGAAACTGAAACAAGCCCGTCGTATGTCTATCATATATGAGGCATTTTTTTTTTCTTTGCCTTTAACCCTCCAACACGGAGTACAGGTCACTTATAATTAAATTCCATGTCGCATGATTTTTCGCTTCTGTACTTATACTCTGCCATGAATGTCCCCCTTTCTCTAGTTCCTTTTGTGTTGATATTTATGTCAGGGAAATATGTGCCGTGTAAAACATGTGATACGAAGGGCCGGGTTAAGACAGAAGTTTCAGAATCTCCCTTTTGATATCAAACCGCTGATATGTGTGTATGTGTGTGTGTGTATGTGTGTGTGTGTGTGTGTGGGTGTGTGTGCGGGTGTGTGTACGCGCGTGCGCCTGTGTTTGTCACCCACAACCACCACCACCGCTTGAGAACTGGTGTTGGTGTATTTGCGTCCCCGTAGCCTAGCGGGTCGGCTAAAGAGACCTATAGAAGAAGTACCAGACTTAAAGAAAGAAGTACTAGGGTCGATTCATACGACTAAAAATTCAAGGCGGTGCTCCAGCGTGACCGCAGTCCAATGACTGCAACAAGTAATAATAGAATGCTTAAAAGTAGAAAAAAAAAAAATGGCGGCAATGGAGGAGAAAGAACTGGTTACCGGCGTTTGTTACTGCATGAAGTATTGTGTTGACGACATTGCTAATGATGATGGCGGTGGTTTTGATGGTATTCTTTCTTCACCACCAAACATTGTAAAGCAATTTTATCATAAGGAGAAAGTATATTTGATATCGATGTGGGAGGAATGCGGAATGTGTTTTAAGAGTGGTGATTATATTCACGGAGATCGACTTTAATCTAAATGTTATTAACACCTAAGTAGAAACTACTTAGGCCTGCCTCAGACGAGGAAATAAACGGAGCAGTGGCACAATGTATCACCCACTTTTTATTTTAGACATTATGGTGTAGTTTAAAGAAGATTTGGCTGCTATTTCTAGCAGGTCGAGAGACCACGTAAGGGTTTCGTGTATGCTGTTCCTATGAGGACAAACAGTTACGACTTCCGGCAGTGGAGTCTTCGGTTGGTTAAAATTACATAATTTTAAAATATTTGAAATTTTTTTAATAATTTGTTTCTTGGGTGGGGTAGAGAAAAGAAAGCGAATGTAATTTTCATTATCAGCAACCAAAACAGTGAAGAAATTTAATAAGATCCTCTCTCTTTTAATATAACAAATGCGAAAACTAATTTCTGTGTGTCAGTGTGTCACACTTTGACTATCCCTCCCTCATTATTGAATGACACTTCCTCGTGCTGGAGTGAGAGTAATAGTAGGCATAGAAACAGCGAGGGCGGTGGCGAGGACAGAGAGAGAGAGAAAGGAAGAGAGATAGAGAGAGAGACAAAGAGAGGGTGAGAAAGGGAGACAAAGAAATTTAGGGAGAGTTGATGGTTTTTCAAAAGTAGTAGTGCTGATGGTGGCAATGGGGAGTAATAATAAGAGGGGAGAGAGAGAGAGAGAGAGAGAGAGAGAGAGAGAGAGAGAGAGAGAGAGAGAGAGAGAGAGTGGGTATGTGAGAGAAAGAGAGAGATAATGTACAACTTTCCTGAACAGAATTTCCTGTGGCCAGCATACTGAACCATCTACTGAACACTGTCATTTTTGTTTTGTTTTACTTTCTTGAATACATACATATATATGTGTGTGTGTTTGTACACACACACACACACACACACACACACACACACACACACACACATATATATATATATACATACATATACATATAAAATACACTTTAATTGAAATAGTTTCCTCAAAATTAAACATATCTAATATAATAAACGTGAATGTCAGTGTGTCATGCTTTTTCAACTTTACACACAGAGCCCGTAGCCCGACATATACGATTTTGGAGTCAGGCTGACTCCGTGAGTAAATTAAAAACATTCCGGGCCGAATCCGGACCTGCTATCCTGAAATTTTGAACTCCTATGTGTTCATTACTGCGATTGTTTTCGGCGATTTTCTTTTACGTGATTTTTAGCGACGAATATGATCATCATTGGGCTTATGACTCTGGAGGAAGCAAGTACTATATACTAGCTTAAAAGCCGCCCTATCACGCAATGGCCCAGTGGTTAGGGCAGCGGACTCGCGGTCATAAAATCGCGGTTTCGATTTCCAGACGGAGCGTTGTGAGTGTTTATTGAGCGAAAACACCTAAAGCTTCATGAGGCTCCAGCAGTTGATGGTGGCGAACCCTGCTGTACTCTTCCACCACAACTTTCTCTCACTCTTACTTCCTGTTTCTGTTGTGCCTGTATTTCAAAGGGTCAGCCTTGTCACACTGTCTCACGCTGAATATCCCCGAGAACTACGTTAAGGGTACACGTGTCTGTGGAGTGCTCAGTCACTTGCATGTTAATTTCACGAGCAGGCTGTTCCGTTGATCGGATCAACTGGAACCCTCGACGTCGTAAGCGACGCAGTGCCAACAACAACAACAACAACAACAACAAGTATATTTTCCTGGTAAAGGCCAGTTTATGGGGTTACCCTGGGTTTCCGTCCCATAAAATGTTTAACTTTAAGGCGTGAAGTCAGACCCGAAGAAATCCTGGGCTCGATTTGCTCGACTAGAGGCAGTGCTCCAGTATGGCCACAGTCAAAATGACTGAAACAAATAAAAGAATATATGTGTGTGTGTGTATTTAGACGAACAAATCGACCCCAGGACTTACTTTTATATATATATATATATATATATATATATATATATATATATATATATGTCTCTTAAAGGATAGAGCTCAAAATCAATGCATTGAAGATACTTTATTGCAGCAAATACTTTATTGCAGCAAATACTTTATTGCAGCATTGATTTTGAGCTCTATCCTTTAAGAGACATGTATACATATATATATACAAAAACTCAACTGTGAGTTTTTGGCTAAGACTGTTAACAGATACTATATATTTTGTAAAATTTGTTTTATAAAAGTATATATTTTATATATATATATATATATATATATATATATATATAAAGAGAGAGAGAGAGAGAGAGAGAGAGAGAGAGAGAGAGAGAGATGGATATACGTATACATACATAAATATATGCATATGTATATATAT